>NC_082601.1:2582500-2835000 GCF_030936135.1 Gavia stellata | reverse complement strand
GAGAATTTCTTATGGTTGAAGCCTGTGTTTGAATTTCGAGTAATAACATTTTAGAAAAGGCTCCTATTGAAAAATTGGGGGAAAAAATGCAAAGAAATCGTCTACACAAATTGTTCTCCGGAGCTATTTTCCAAATGGCCTTACTGCTGCTGTTTCAGATGTGATTTCTTTGCCTGACATTAGGTACATTTACTGCTCACTTGAAAGCCAGGAGAAGAATTGCGGATGTTAACAGCCATCTCCAAAAATATATTTCAGATTATTCCAAATTACTCTGGTGGAAGAGAAATCCAAGGACATTACCTTTAATATTAAAGCCGCAGAGGCAACAGAGAGGCCCATTTCCATTTTCTACCCCTAACTGAAAATATGAGAAAAATACCTATTGAGCCCACCTTTATTAAAATTATTTCCCCTCCTCATCCCTGCGTGCGTACCTCCCACCCATAAGTGTGTATCTCGTATTTATTAGCTCACGGGAACTTGCTGCTGGGGAAATTCGCCTCCCAGATTGGGAGGGAACCTGCTCCCAGTTCATGTCCAGTTGGAGGGGTGGGCTGAGACAGACATCACCAGTGTGGAAAAGAGATGCAGGCACCTCCCCGAGCAATAGCATCATCTGCATCCTTGAGGGCACAGCAAAGCTGGGCTGAGACTGGGAGGTGAGGCTGTTCTTACTCCAGACAAACCTGCCCTCCCCTCCACATCTCTCCCTTGTCATCGGGCGGTTCCCTGCAGCCCTTATCCTGGTCACCAAGAGGGGTTGGATCAGCTGCAGCACCGCTTTTAAATACCCACCTCGGGACAATACTGCGTTCGACTCATGGCATCTGATTCGCATCTATCAAATCCCATTTTTTTCTCATTTGTGTCTCCATTTTTATTCTAATTATGGCTTGATGGCTTTTTTTTTTGTTCAATAAGCAAGGACAAACCACTGCTATTCATATCCATCCCATGCTGCCTCCCCTGCCATGCACCAAAGCAATGAGCCACCACACCAAAGACGACGGGACTTTCTACAAGGGCATGTAGTGATAGGACAAGGGGTAATGGATTTAAATGGAAAGAGGGTAGATTTAGATTAGCTATAAGGAAGAAATTCTTCACCGTGAGGGCAGTGAGGCACTGGAATGGGTCGCCCAGAGAAGTTATGGATGCCCCAACCCTGGCAGTGTTCAAGGCCAGGTCGGATGAGGCTTTGAGCAACCTGGTCTAGTGGAAGGTGTCCCTGCCCATGGCAGGGGGGTGGAACTAGATGATCTTTAAGGTCCCTTCCAACCCAAACCAGTCAATGATTCTGTGACGAATCTATGTGAAAAACCAGAGAAAGCCCTGTGTTAGCCTCTCGCTGACTGTGATTTCAAAGGAAAAACACTTCACGTTGTTTCCCCTGGGCAAGAGTGTGGCCCTGGGAGTGGTGCCGGGATCCTGGCAGCTGGAGGGTGCCAGGATGATGCGCTTGGGAAACAGGAGGAACCTCCCAGCGATGGTGTTACCAGCCCCATCCTCTCCTACTTCTTCAGAGGTACAGACCAGCAAGCATTAAATTCAGCCTTCAAAATATACTTTTCAAATATCTAAAATCTATATGAACTACCACAGCTCCCCACCAGAGGTATTTTTATTGTTTAATTAAGTAAGAGCTGAAAGAGCATCCTTAAAGCATACTCCTCCAAGAGTAATCCACAACCCATAGATAACTCCTTTGCACGCTAATAAAATTTAATTTTTTTGGAGGGGCCTTGTTAATTCCTTCTCAAGCCAAGATGCCCACGGATGCCAGACTCCCACCTCATGCAAACCTTGGTGCCAAGCAAAAGTGCCGACTCAGCACTTTGCAGCAAATCAAATGTTTGAAATGGCCCAAAAGTAACATTTCTCAGCAGTTTTTCCTCAGTTCTCTGGCAGCCTTGGGGCTTTGCATGTGCCACAGCACATTTGGGGGACGTTAATGAAGCTCAATATTACCGTGCCCATCATGATATGACTCCATGGCAAATTAAGCCATCTTCTCCTTAACCTGCTGGAAAAAATGTCATAGGCGAGGCATTTACGATAGAAGAATCTGAAGGAATGTAATGTTTTAATTTGAAAAAGTAATAATCCAGAGGCCAGAAAAAAAAAGTCATGTGTATTACATGCATAATAGCTCATTATCGAAGCATTGTAGAGTCATTATTTTAAATAACTGTATTTCATTCCAGTGGCTGGGATGGAAAGCAGTATGTATTTTGTGTAAAATAGATTTGCATTATTATTTATTCATGGGTTTTAAAAGGATCATTATTTTTGACGGACAGCTCCTGTCAAAAGATTTATATATGGGAGCTCGTGTTTTCCCATAATAATGATTAATCAATAAACATTTGAAAACAGTGTTTAAAATTCAGTGTTACCAGGATACATGTTTACCTCTAATTAGAAACAGGTTTTTGTCTGGGAAACCAGATCACTTTCAAATTCCTCCTAATTGTTCACAAACCAGTGTGCCTACTTGCCCACCGCCTACCATGGCAGCACCCGGGGCACCCACTGGGTGCTTTATCCCCCCAAACCTGGGACCACTGGGGTGTACCGGGGGATGCTGCACACCCAGGAGCATCCAGCTGTGCATCTGTCCACATGCACTGCAGCGCCGGGAGTGATGCTGAGCAGCTGGGGGAGAAGCCTCACATCTGGATGGCAAAACTCCTGGTGCCAACCCAGCTGAGCAATGTCAGCTTGAAATGAAAATACTGGGCTGGTGTTATTTTTAATGGTGACCCCGCTGAGGGTGGGAAACAAGCAATTTCAATGCTTTGCGTAGGTGAAACCCAAACCCTACTACAGGAAAGGAGAAAGCAAAGCCCACGCCTGCCGCTCCTTCATATTTCATCCTGCTACCGTGAAGTAAATGTTACCAAGAAGGAAAATACATTGGTTTTCTCATCACTCCCCTATGTTTTCTCCCCATGCTCACTTGCGGATGCCGGGTTTGCATTGCCAGGTATCACCTTTTGCTATGTGATGGCTGAAAACAGGGATGTTGAGGAACCGGCCACTGCGTCCTGCCCCAGCCCCATCGTTTCCACCCTCTCTGGTGTCAGTGCTGCTGAATCCGCAGTGCATGTGTGCTGCAAGCCAAAAAAGGGGGCATTACACCCCTCTTTTCATGCCTCTGCACTGAGTCTTTTAGGAGCGTCAGTACATACAGTAACTGTGCTTCCTTTGCATTTCCCCTGGCTTATATGGAATTTTCAAGACAAGACATCTCCGAAAGTGAGCAGTGTCAGACTGCCTGGCCCATCAAACGTGTCGTTGACTTTGCAAAGCGTGGTGCAGGCTGAACGCATCCCACCTCCCAGCACGGAGCTAAGTGGTAACAGGACGGTCCAGAAATCATCTTAAATCCTTCCCCGTTGGAGAGGAAGGTTGGGATAACGTCGCTTTGCCAGCCTGAAAACCATACGGGTTCCATACAATTCTCTTTCTGCAGTGCAGCCAATGCCCTCAATCAGTCCGTCAGCGGACCCATGGATTAGTTCGTGGAGGTGATTTATTTTTTCCCCAAACCACAAAGCCAACACAGAATGGTAATAACGTTCATTTTGGCATTATCCGTATTCAGGTTCGTAAGACCCCAGATGAAGCAGTCAGGTGGAATTGGCCGCAGGGGTTCAGAGCTTTTCTTCATCCAAAGCGCACCCTTTTTCATGTGCCAAATTACTTACCCTTCACGTGGGCTGGTGAAGGATGCATAGATGGCATGCAAATGCTTGTCGGCAATAGCAGCAGCAACAATAACCGTTGTAATATTAAAGAGCCAGCTGGTAATTGGTGCCAACCCTGATGAGGAGCGCAGCCATTACCCTTATTATCCTGTCCGCTAATGGAGCAGATTGGCACTGGGGAGCCAATGACCAGAAGAAATACATCACTGTCGCCCAGCTTTTCATTTACATCGCGGTGCTTTCGCTCTTGGGGATGTGTTAATCCACGGGGCTGGGAGCAGACGAAGCGGGGGGACCCCTCGGCGAGGCAAACCTGGGCCCAAACGGCAGGGCAGGGCAGGTGGGGCAGGGCATGCCAGTGGTGCAAGGCAGCACCAGCCCCATTTCTCCTGGGGATCCATGAATTATTCAGCAGGGCAGCACTGCTCTTGCTTTTCCTGGTCCCCACAATGCATCCCAGTGCCTGGCTGCATCCCTGTTCCCCATTTACCAGGGAATTACCAGGCAAACCCTTCCCTCAAAGCAACGCACGCCAAAATCTCCTTTTCCGCCCATAAATAAGCCTCAGATCATACATTTAATTTAATTTTTCCATTACCATGAATGGAACCAGCTCAAGCAGATGTATTTGGGCTGCTCCTTGCCCCTGTGCTACAGCTTTGCAGCTGGATTTTGCTGCTGCAAGGACAAAGCAAGGACCCCGAGCCAGGCAGGCAGCCCCCGTTCCCCGCTCTGCTCCCAGCACCCCAAACCCCATGGCGGGGAAACCCCCGTCAAAAACGTTCCCAAACATACAGATACCCTGCAGCCAATTTCCCGTCAAAAAAGAGCAATATTTCCTGGGGTAACTCTCCTCCAGGTGCCCCCACCCTATACAGGAGGAAGATGCGAGAGAGAGGGCAACTGCACAGAGGTTTTCTAAGAGATTGGGAATTTTAGTGTTAAATGTTGTTAGAATAATTTTATTTTTAATAAATTTATGACCTGAATAGGTGCCTTCGCTAGTAATAGTTTGTATTTTATGTGGTGTCACGAGCCTTTTAAATGTACCGGGGTGAAATCTGGAGGTATTGTGCCGGCAGGAAAACCAGCCAGAAGTCACAGAAGTCCCATCTATTTGAAATGGATTCTAAACTCTGATCATGAAAGTCTTCTTTAGAGAAATATGTAAAAACCTTGAAATTCATTTCAAATTAGCTGACTTGAATATTTTGTACCCTAACAACTGTACAGCCAGAGAGATGGCTCAAAGGCAGAAAGAGAATTGACCTGAAATGCTCATTAAAATCACAATGAAATGAGGCTTTAAGAAAAGATGTTCTTTTCTCTTCTCTTCTCTTCTCTCTGGCATGATGTGAGACAGTGGAAACTTCAACTCTTTTCACACCCTCCCCTTGCTCCACTTCAAATCCCTTTCTGCCAGCGCTTGAAAGAGGCGTTCAGGCTGCGTTAACCCTGTGGGTACCCGGTGCCGAGCTCAGGAATGGTGGCTTTTGCAGCACGGCCGTTTTCAGGGCTGGGGATAAAATTCTTAGCAGGTGGGAAGGTGTTACCTCCACCCCTGATTTTGGGGTCTGCGGAGGTCATGGTGGGGTGCAGGATTTCAGTGTTGTCCTGCTTTGCCCCTCGTACTCACACAGCGCAGGTCATCATCCCTGCGGTGCCATCGGCGCAACCCTGAGCATCCTCAGGTGCGCCGGGAAGGATTTCACCGGCAATATCAAGTGTCGTCCCAGTCTGCGGCTATTAAAAGCTGGCTCTGAGCCCATAATATAATACATGGTGATTAAAGGAAGCACATTTGTCCTGCTGGTAATATCAACATTTTATGAATGAGCGGGTTCTGATATCAGCTAATTAGGAGCGGGTTTATTGCAGCATCTGTCACCTGGAGTTAAGCAATTTATCCTGGGAGGCTCCTCGCGGGGAGGGGGCTGTCAAAAGCTGCGGTGGGGAAGGTGCAGGACACGGGGAAACGGCTGCGCCTCGGCACTGCTGGGGGAAATCCCCACTGGAAAAGTGGGGAGAGCATGCTGGAAAATGTACAAGCAATTAGATGCATTGTGGTAGCCTAATTGCCTAGCTCACCAATAATTTTGGAGAGTTAACCATGGCAACGGCGGGATCACACAGTTGTGTGTCGTGGCTGGAGCACGTGGAACCAGTGGGCTTCCTCTTCCCTTGGATAAAGGCAGTGCCCGTCTTTTCTCCTTGAAGAGCATCTCGTTTTAAAGCATGGCTACAGGGCAGCATCCGCCAGCAGTGCTGGTACCCGCTGCCTCCCATCCCACTAGCTGGGGATCCCCACGGCGCTCGGGAGCACCCTCAGCCCCACTGCCGGCCAGGGAAATAAGGGCAGGAGAAGGATGCCTCTTCCTTGAAACTCCAGTGGTTGAATTCCCCACCATGAGCTTCCAGAAGACATGGGGAAAATAGTTCTGCGCAGGACATTATCTGCAGGAAGCACTCGTAATGATCATAGAATCATAGAATCATAGAATCATACAATCATACAATCATACAATCATACAATCATAGAACGGTGTGGGTTGGAAGGGACCTTAAAGATCATCTAGTTCCAACCCCCTGCCATGGGCAGGGACACCTTCCACTAGACCAGGTTGCTCAAAGACCGGTCCAGCCTGGCCTGTGTCAGGGCAGCTCTCTGCGATTTCCACATATTCTGCTCAACCTCCCATTCCTACCAAAAAAAAAAAGTCCTCTTCATTTACAGCCCAGTTCATATTCAAAGCTTTTTCCCCTTGCTGCAAGAAGCCGTATAAAAAATACATGTGCAAGATTTTGCCCCAAGCCCTGCCCCTCTTCACTTATGTCTTGCAAGGACAACCCAACCGCTGGGTTTGAGTCCACATCACTCCAATTCACCGCTGCATTTTAAGTGGGGTATAAATTTTGGTGGTCATAATAAAAAGCCTGGGGTAACCCAACACTGACATTTCCAGACGGTTGGGGTGGAACAGAGAGGGATTTAATCTCCCGGCAAAGGGTCAAAATTCAAAGCGGTTTGTGAGGAGTCCCTAAACCTGCACAAAGAAGGTGCTGGTCTTAATTTTAGGCTTGCAGGTGCTCTGGGATGCCGATGCCCATTTCCCTGTGATGTGCAGCTCCATCATCCCGTGCTCCCACCACTGCTGGGTACCAAGTACCGCTGTCCCCCTTCCCTACAGTGACCCCCGCTTTGGGGCTGGCATCTGCCACATTCCTTGCCTCCACCTACCTGCCTGCCCTCCTCTGTATTTTGTTCTTGACAATTACGAGCAGGACTAATGATTTTTTTATATGGTTTTCTGCCAGTTTTTATGTTTCTGCTTCCTATTGCTGGCTGCACGAGTGGGATTTGATAGCTGGAGTCCGGCTGACATGGTGTGGATTTCACTGGCTCGACAAATACTTGGCAGTTTGCTCCTGTGCCCACACTTCTGCAGGAACATTTCACCATCATGAGTGTGTTAAAACCAAGGAATTACCTCCACATGCATGGCACTGCTTTAGCATCATTATCCCTGGCACACGGCTGTTTTTTTCATGATGTGCAAGGAGATAGCGAGTGCTCGTCAGTGTCACATTGAAATAAATCAGCTTCAAAGGACGCCACAACGTTTTCCATCTTTTATCCAACCCATAATCTTTAAAATTAAGCAAGGCTTAAAATGCAAATACTGATTTTGGTGCTGGATGATGGAAGGGCCGGGACAGGGGTTTGGAAATGGGCCGTGCATTTCATTTCCTCTGCGCTAGGACAGCACGTTGCTGTCAGCATTTCTTTTATTTGCACATCTGGAAGCAGGCAAAGTGCACAGCTGGGAAGAGCTGCTGGCCATTCCTGATGCTTTTTTTCCTCTGGAGAGCTCAGAAAACTACCCTCACTAAGGAGTAATTAAGCAGGATAGTTAATAAAGTCATACTAAAGATTAAATGAGAGTCGTGATACCACCAACCCTGAGCATATGGGAAAGATTTTGGTATTTGTTGCGTTTTCAACAATCTAGCCATTTGTAGAAGGCCATGTTTAGAGAAAAAACTTGTGGCAGGTTCAGCTGGGAGCACAGGCTCCACAGGGCCGAGAGGCATCTTCCCATGCCGGCTTTCCCGGGGCTCAGCATCATCTTATTAAATTCAAGCAGCTTGAGCTGCTCCTCAGAGAAGTGCAATAGCAAAGCCAAGGCTGAAAAAAGCAATGCATTACTAAAATATGTGCACAAATACCCACCCCAATGCAGCCACCTACGGATATGTATTCGGGTGCTGAAGGAGGCTGGGGGAGCTGGGCAGCGCATTCACCTTTTCATATTTATTTGTGCTTCTGTGATATAGCCTGTCTTGTTACACAAAGCACAGGGCTCATGGAGATGTTTCTTAGCCATTAATAAAAGTGAAATCACTATAATAACTGAGGTTTTACCCACGCCCAGCCCCGCCAGTGGGTCTGGGCTGTTGGCAGCTCAGCTTCGCAGCTAAGAAAATACTGGATAAAAAAAAGGAAAAAAAAAAAATCTCATTTCATCTCTCTTAGCCTCAGGTCAGAGAGACTTTGTGACCCATCTCCATATTAAAATCCAGTTAAGTGTGACCTGAGATTCAGCTGACATCATTAATACAGTGCATATGTTGGTATTTCATCTTCAGTTACTCCAGGGTCAGGGTTAAGCGCGGCTCAGTAATAACACGGCTCCCACCCGCGGGTGACGCTTAGCCTGGAAGATGCCGAGCAGGTTTGCAGAAGTATCCTGGAGTAGGGGTGTGTTTTTCATGAGCATTAAGTGTCTAATCAACCCCCCAATGAAAGCGTTCCCCGCCTCTGATGCCCTGTAAAGAGCAGCGATGAGGTACTGCAGGTTAGGAGGGGTTGCCCGTGGGATGCTCTGGCTTCAGAAACGACGTGCTGGGAGGAGGATATCTCGGGGAGAAACAGCCTGGGGGACATGAGATCTGTTTTCAAAATGCTGATTATAGCATGGAGAGGAGGGCAGGTTTAAATGATGTTTTCCAAGCAGAGTCACCAGCCTCTGCTCTCTGATATGATTATAACCTTCTCCCTTATTTGCCCGCAACTGTTTCTTGATGCGACACCCGAATCTCACAGAATCACAGAATCACTAAGGTTGGAAAAGACCTGTAAGATCAAGTCCAACCATCAGCTAACACCACCATGCCCATTAAACCAAGCTGCTCAGCATCTGCTAACGCTCCACGCCAGCATGGGCACAGACCTGGGTTCACAGATCATCACGACCCGCCTTCTCCTACCACCGCTGCTCTTGGGACCTACTTTTGGGATCTTCATTCACTGTAAGGAAAGGAAGGTTGGTATATTTTTAATATCCTGAAACACACGTATTTAAGTGTCCAGTTCCCAGCATGGTGTGTGTCCTGCACAGCCTGGGTTCGTCTCACCTTGGGATGCCACGCAGGGGATGACAGGCTTTTCCCCCATCAGGAACATGGGGCAGCTCCAGAATCTTTAAACCGTACATTTGCAGTGCAATAAATCTGGTAAATACCAATAAAATCAGTTCTGCCAAATAAAGGCCTGATTAAGGGCTTATGCCAGAGCGAGGCTTTCTGAGAGTGTAATGCCGGGAACGGCCCCTCCATGAGTGATTTGAAAAGCAGAGCAAGGGCTGCATGAATGTAAATATGAGGAGATGCCAAATTCAGGAGTGTTCACCCATCTGAGATCCTGTAAATCCTTGTTTATACAGGAAAGCTTTCCTCAGGGCAGAGCCATGGTAGGCAACAGAAATACCTGCATGAGTAAACCTCTGGGCAGCCAGCTGGAATTTAATTCACTTGGAAAATAACCCCACAATAAAACAACACAATAGCTGGACAAATAAAAGAAGAAGAAAAGTGAAGTGAAAATATAGGTCTATAAACTAGTACCTATAAAACAGAAATGCTGGGAAAGGAGTTTTTCGATGGGTTGGGAAATGTAGTTTTATGTTACAGCATCTATTTTCCTGAGCCCTGTGACAAAACAGCAGGTCGCCTTAAAGAACAGTGACCGTGCTGGTGGTGACAAGCAGCATCCTCATCCTCCTGCCTTGCAAGGGTTAGCCGAAACCTCTGTCGAGAACCCAGCATCAAGGCACCCCGGCAGCTCCTCACGGCCAGGTGTGCTCTGAAGGCTGGCACGGGGTTTTATAACCTGTTTTATGGGAATTTGGGAAGCAGAGGCTCCCACCGGCGAGCAGATCATGCGCGTCCTCAGTCCATGCTGCGCTTGCAATACTTCTTCTCCGCTTTCATCTGCGCTGCAGTTGAGGCTGAGCAGCAATAGGGGACATTACTAGATTTCTGATGAAGCACTGAATCATTAGGGATTTAAAGTAGGATTAAGCAACACAGCTAATTAATTGTAACGGCTGACTTCAGCGCCGAACTTGGAAGACTGCATTAGACTAATTCCCCAGTGCTGATATCCTGGGGGCACGCTCTCCAGATCACAGGATACAAAAGCCCCTCTCCAGGTGGCTGAGCATACCTTAAATAACCCAGCCACGGACAAGGCAGGTAGGGAGAGCGGCAGGGACCACCCCGGAGCATCAGCGCTGGTGTCCGTGGCCAGATAGCGGGAAGCATTGACCCAGACAGAGGTGATGGAGATGGCCATGGTGGATAGGTAGCAGTGACAGGAAGAACGTCGTGATGTGCTCAAGTGGTTATATTGGCATAAACATCTTATTTCAGGCCACTTACATGCAAATATGACTGCGTGTCTAATTTCTGTGGGGGCTCCCAAGCATCCCCGAGCACAAGTATGAGCAAAGGGTTAAAAAGCTGTGTTGGAGGGTGTGTGATTCACCTTCTGGAGCCACAGAAAGGGGTTATGTGCACCTGCTCATTGGGGTTTGAAACATGTGGAGCGTTTTGCCGACCCTAGAAGTCAGAGATCCCCAGCGAGGGGGCTTTGCTGCTCCCACTGATGCTGCTCTGTACCATGTCGTGCTTCCCACATTTCCAGGGTTTTGGCATTTTGGCTGCTTTTCCTTAAAAACCTAGCCCACTTCAGAAATGAACACTTTATGATGAGTGAATACAGTCTGAAAGAAAACGTGGCTTTTAACCACCTCATGTTTTCAGTAATGTTTTTATTTGAACCATTCCTGACATTCTTCTCCTGTGTTCTTCTGCACTAAACATCGATTTTTCATACAAAGCTGGGGAGTTTTTCAGAGTAGCTTTCCTCTACCCGTGAGACTTCTTTCCAACCTCTGCAGCACGAGGATGGGCTGAGGACATGGCTTTATCACTTGTCTCTGCCTCAAGACCATGCCGAGGAGGGCTGGGGGCAGAGTGCCTATGTTTTTTTACAGAAAGAAATATATCCTAAGAGGAAGTTTTTACTCGGGATCATTCAGGAAAATGGACTTTGATCATAAGGCAACAAAAAGATGCTTGGATGTAATGAATGTGGCTACAGTGAATCGGGGTAGACAATAATTTGCACTGGTAATTCGTTTTCAGAAGTGACACGGCGCAAATGAATTCGTAGAAAGTGTCTGCTTTCTGTGGGGTGGGAAGCTTTTTGGAAGGGTATTTTAAAGGTAGAAGTAGCATGGGGTGGGAAAAAGTATAAAAATAAGCGCTTGAGCAAAGCCAGCACAAAGAGGTCTACACACACGGCCTATTCACATCTGTGTTTTTAATGGGATTTATTAAATTTTTGGCAAATGCATCGCTTTTATGAAGAAACACATGGTATTTCTCACCTTTCATTAGCTGGAAAAGAATGACAGGTTCAAACCTGGTACCACCTTAAAACCAAATAAACTTCCATCCACCAACACATTTCACATTGTTTTGCTACCCAAAAAAAAAACCCTGGAATGCGGCTTCAGCCTCCCATTAACTAAATCCTGCTGGAGTGAGCACGGTGTTATGTGAAGCTTCAGCAGCCAGCCAGGACGCTGCTCCAAAACAGCCATTCTTCCTCGCCCAGTTCAGAAACTTCCCTGTGTTTGTGTTCACTGTTTTCATCATGCAAAATTGCACCAAAGAAAACATTGAGCTTATAGAATGACAGAATCATTTGGGTTGGAAAAGACCTGTAAGATCATCAAGCCTAACTGTAAACCTAACCCTGCCAAGGTTAGGTTTACCCCACCACTAAACCACGTCCCTAAATGCCTCATCCACACATTTGTTGAACACCTCCAGGGATGGGGACTCCACCACCTCCCTGGGCAGCCTCTTCCAGTGCTTCACCACTCTCTCAGGAAAGACATTTTCCTAATATCCAGCCTGAACCTCCCCTGGCACAACTTGAGGCCATTTCCTCTTGTCCTGTCGCTCGTCACTTGGGAGAAGAGACCAACACCCACCTCCCCACAACCCCCTTTCAGGCAGTTGTAGAGAGCGATGAGGTCTCCCCTCAGCCTCCTCTTCTCCAGACTGAACACCCCCAGCTCCCTCAGCCGCTCCTCATCAGACTTGTGCTCCAGACCCTTCATGCATGGTCCAAAGAAGGACCATCAAGGACCACCTCCTGGTCAAGGGCCACCTCCTGGTCTTGACAGCAGGGTCACAGGCACCCTGCAGAGACCCGAGAGGTGCCATATTCTGCATATGCTCCTGGCGTTGCAATAGAGCAAAAGTTGTATTGCTTAAAATGTCCTTATTCCTCCCAGGTGCTGACAGTGGCATCCCCGGGGCGTGCATCCCTCCCTGCTGGCTCCTGGCTCCGCGAAGGGACAGGGACCGAGCAGGGTGCGCGCCCCGAGGACATTTTAAGCAATGCAAGTTTTGCTCTGTTGCAATGCCAGGAGCATCTGCGGCTGTAAGAGTACAGCTTCACCCCCTGGAAGGAAGGAAAGAGAATAATCCTCCCTTCCCCTGGCATGGAGCTGCTCCCTGGAGGAAGAAAACACGTTCCGACCGTCCCTGCTCACCTGGGCCGGGGGCTGCGGCAATGCCAGGGCAGCCCCAATGCCCTCCGGGAGCCGGGGAGGGAGACGAGTGCCCCGTGCATGGGGGCTGGCCTGCCTGGGGGGGCTTTTGCCTGCCCACGGCAATGCCGGCTGCTCCTCAGCAATTCTGGAGATGCTTTAAAATGTTTTCATTTGCTTTTGGAGCTCTTCATGAGCAATGAAAACCAGTTTGAAGGACGTGCCTAGTGCCAGGGCGAGGGGATGGGTCTGAGATTAACAGGTATAAATCTGTTATGTGCGCCCCACAAGCAAGTCTGCTTCAGAGAGACCTTTTTTTTGCAGTGATGTTAAGCTGGGCTGGTGCATTAAATCCTGTTTTGTGACCAGAGCCCAGCAGGGATTGCTGAGCAGCTGCAGGTCACCTGCTGGGAATTGCACTGGTCTCGGGAAGGCTGAGGAACACCACCGTGAAACCGTGGGGTTTGGTGCCGGGGGGGTGTATGGAGGCTGTGGCGCAGCACAGCCAACATTTCCATCGCCCTTCCTTGTGCAAACCCTCCCAGGTCTCGCCTGAATTTGTCACCCGATGCAAAGCCCTGAGGCTGCATGGTGGGCCTTCCAGCCATGTTCCTCAACGGCTTATCACCAGCATTAATAGCCCATTACCTAATTAACCTCTGTCATCTGCTTTTTCAGGTGTAAACTCAATGGTAAGGTGGTGCGGAGATGGTGTGGGAATAGGGAGGGCAGCCTGTGGAGGAGGTATGGCTGTAGGGCCAGCGACCCTGCGGTGGGTCTTCGGGGGCTGCCGGCTGCCCGCCAGATGCGTCATAGGGCTAAGATTTGTGTGCCATAAATAAATAAACGAATAAATATTCTCACTAGCCTGTGCTCAGGGACAATAAACAAACAGCAATCTTTCCCCAGCTGAGAATGAACATTATCAGCTGTATGTTAATAATTTACCTCCAGCTCCTCTAGGTATTTATTGCTGCCAGGCGCGTTCCCGCTGGCACCGGCGGAGCCTGGCCAGGTCAGCCCATTGCAGGCACCAGCTTCATTTATACCAACCTGAGAACAATTCCCCTTAAAGACAATTACACGTGCTTCCACGGGCAGGGACTCCAGGATGTTTGCAGCTAGGAAGTTATTTTAACCTTCCTTGGCGTGAATGCCGTAATTTCCTCTCCTGCTGGGCTTTCCAGCCTTTGGCCCATAGGCTATTGTTTGCCAAAGCCACCCAGGTGTGCCGAGACCCCCCCAAAGCTGTGCCGGAGCAGCTGCCGGGGCTGAGACCCCAAAGCCATGTTCGGCCAGCGGTGGGACTGAGCCAGGGTCGCAGTCACATCTAATTTCTCATTTTAGTGAGAAAAACCAGAGGACATTCCCACTTTGCAAAGTGCATCCACATCCCTTATGCATAATCCCATCCTCCTGCCCGCCTGGGTGCACGTGCTCTGCTACGCAGCGTAAGGAGCTCATTAGGAAACTTCTCATTAATTGCAGCAGGTTCTGGACGGGAGTTTGTTATCTGCAGACATGACCCAGATGGAGATGCCGGGTGAGGAGCGTGCCTGGGGACTCCCCCACCACGGCCCTACCGGTGGGCACAGGGACGGGGGACGAAAGCCAGCGCTGCCTTGATACTTGACTCAACCATGCGACATTCTTTTCCTTA
This sequence comes from Gavia stellata, assembly GCF_030936135.1. Classification (NCBI taxonomy): domain Eukaryota; kingdom Metazoa; phylum Chordata; class Aves; order Gaviiformes; family Gaviidae; genus Gavia; species Gavia stellata. The sequence continues at coordinate 2,820,718 of NC_082601.1, read as the reverse complement.
AAAACACCAAAAAAAAAGAAAGAGAAGATCTCAGATAAGAACGCAAATGTTTTTCTTCCCCCAGCTCCAAGCGAAGAACTGTTTTATAAATCATTTCAGATAAACAGAGACAATCAAATCTTTGTTTTCAATTCACGCTGGAGATACTGTGCAGGCACTGATAGCCTGGGATTGCTTCACTCCGCGCCAATAAATCTGCCGTTTGCAATACAGGGTCTGCCAAGAAAATCCCCCTAGGCTTGGTCTGGTTTCAGCAGAGGATATATGAACAAGACTGTATAAATTTTGCAGTTTTAGGCCAGTTCCCTCTCTCGCAGCTTTTGCAAAGCCAAGCAAGTTTCCTCTTGGCGATGTGCACATCAGATATGAGCAGTGGTTGGTGTTTGCTTGCGCAGTCTGATTTTTAGATTTTTTTTTTTTTTTGCTGGTAATTCATTGGGTTTTAGGCACCGGTGGGAGTAGGGGAGCAAAGAGGACGGTGCTGCAGCCCTTCTCTCAGCCCTGGCCATTCCCAACCACTTTGCAGCTTTGGGGCCAGGGGATGCCGAGGAGGTCGCACGCTCCCTGCCACCATGGAGCATCCCGAAATGCTGCCACTGTGGCTTCGATGCTGCAGGGTGTACCTGGGGATGCGGAACGGTGTCCTTGGAGCACCCCAGCAATATGCTGATACTCCAGGAGAGGGGTAGAAAATGCTCTTTCTTCTCAGGGTAAAGTATTTCTCGCAAAATCAGAGCCCTGCAAATGCTGGCGTTGAGTCAAAACCTATAAACTGGGCCATATGAGTCAGGTTGGTGGGCAATTTTTATTGAAACATTAGAAATTAAACATATTCCACAACATTTAATGTAATTTTTTACCCTCTCTTGGGCATAAGGGCTGGACCATACAAAGCAACGTTGGTGCTGGGCTGTGCCACTCCTGCCTTGGCCCCTGATGCTGAACAGGGTCACCACTTCTGTGGCATTTGAAAAGACATTTTTGTTTGCTTAGAACAGTTTATGTATTTTACGTGATTTGGGTTTTTTTGGGAAGCTGGGAAAATTCTGGCTTTCCCCTTGGTAGCAAGATTTGTCTCAGTGTAGGGAATATGGTGATCTGGAGATAAAACCACTTAAATACAAAGCTAAATGTATACTTTCATACATATTATATAAATATATACTATATATATCATATATCATATATCATATATATCATATATCATATATCATATATCATATATCATATATCATATATCATATATCATATATCATATATTAATGGTCAAAACACATGTATAGGTACATAGGCTAGTGGAAGTCAAGGTGCGTCTGTGCCACACATAGGAGCAGGAATAAGTTATTCTCATCTTAGACAGAGATTTGGCAATTTTGCTTTTAAAGGATGCAGCACTGGTGATGCCGGGTTCCCATCACTGTGCTCTCCCATCTGGAGTCCAGTTTTACCCTATTTATGGACTGCCGACACTCAGGATTGAAGGATCAGTACTTGCAGAGTTTGTAGTCTAGTAACACATTTTATGGTTCAGGCAATTTTCTAGGTTTCAGGAGTGATTTGGGGGCAAATCCTACTGTGTAAGGTATGACCAAAAGAGAAAGCTATTTGCAAGCCTTGTGATGGGGACAGCTGGCTTGTTCCTCAAAAAAATGCACTTGGTGCAGCAATCTGTAGGAGCTGGTACCATGCAGCGGCTCGAATAAATCAGTGCAATAGTGCGGCTGGTAATGAACATCACTTGCAGCCCCTGGGCTTTTTGGGGGTAATCATTTGCAGCATGGTGCTGTATTCAAAAGGCAGAATTGTGCTTGTAAAAAGCTCTCCGCATGGGTGCTGGGCTTCTCTGTAAGGGTAACCTTGTGTCGGTAATGGGACATGGGTCCTGGGGGCAGCATCAGGCACGCGCGGGGTGGGGACGCTACCAGGCACGGGGCTCCGGAACAGGCGTGTGTGCTTCCCCAGCCCCAGGAGAAGGAGGGCAGCCCTGGGCAGCCTGGATGGAGTCAAGCTGTGATTCTCTGCAGCTCCTCGGCCAGAGGGTGATTTTGGCCAGAGCCTCAGCCGAGAGTTTGGTGGTCCGTCATGCCAGAGGCACCCAAAACACACCAGTGTGATGCAGAAATGACCAAGGACTGCAAATAATGACTCCAGAGCCATTTCTTTAAATGCTCGCCCTCCGACAAGCATGCTGGGTCACATTTCACATGGGGGAGCTTAAATTGCCTGTAATTGCTTTGGCAGTAGCAAGAAAGGGCTGCAGCGTGGGCTGCCTTTCCTGCTCCACAGGGTCCGAATCTGCAGCCTGCAGAGGCTGAGGTGTTCGAGGGCGGTGGTAAGAGCAAACACTGTCCATCCATCCCTGCACCGTCCATCCCGGGAATAGGACCGCCCTGGGCAGAGGGTGCCCAGAAGTTGTCTGAGCGCATTGATGGTCCGTATCTGGGCCTGGAGCGTGTTCGGGCTCCAGCTTTGGCCGCAGGAGCCGAGCATCCTCCTTTACATCCACGGAGAAGCCAGCAGGAAACCTGGCTTCAGCGGCTTCCTGGATGATGTGAGTGGGTTTATGTGATGGGAGCGCTGCCTGCTCCCACAGACGTGTCTCATTTGTGTTGGGTTTTGTTTTCTCATGGGAACAAAACAACATTTTTTCCCTTCGGTTTAGGGAAACGAGCCATTCTTGTTGCAGCCACCTGGGGAAAGCCTCCCCAAGCAGACAGTGTCCCGGGGAAACCGCCACACAGCATCTGAACTGGGGCTCCCCAGGACCCTCCGCCTTTCACGGGGGGCTCCTGGGGCTCCTCGCTGCCCTGACTTTGTGCAGAAACCAGGGCTATGAAGCACGGGGCTTTGCTGAGCAGCCCCGGAGGAATGTAAACCCAGGCGGATCACTAAGAAGGAGAAGCTAAAGTTAGCCAAAATTTCCTTTGTGGCTCAGCCCCCATCACACCCCATATACGGAGGCAAAGCTCACGGGATGAAGTGCAGAGCGGTGCAATAAATCCTGCGTCCGTCAGGGCTCTGCCGCCCTCCCCCCCTTCGCTTGCCTCGACCCCCCTGTCCTGATTTACGCCATGGGGGAAGAGAAGCGAAGGTGAGCACGTACCTTCATGCCCAACCGCTCGGGAAGGGGGAGATCTGTGGCAAAGGCATCCGGGCAAAAATAGTTGGGGTGCTTCAGAAGGGATGGAGACGGGAACTCAGCAGAGCCAGACCTGGGAAAATCCCAGTCCATCCCCAGTTCCTCTGCAGAATGTGCTGATACATCTGTGCCAATGTGTTGTTCATCCTTCCAACTGCTCTCCCCCAGACGATGGAGGGGAGCTGAATAGCACTGTTAGGAGGCACATTTGTCTTGAAACAAATCTGATTACTGATGTAATGCAGCAGAAATTATTTTTCACCCTACAAGACCCTCTTTTTCTTGTTCTTGCAGATTATGCCCCTGGTCGTCTCCGAGACCCCTGCCCGAAAACACTGCTGAGGTCAGACTGTGATGTGGGGGCAAACACAGGCATGAACCAGAGGGCTTGGACCCAGTCACATAAACACAGCTCCGTTACACGTATAGTGGGTGCAGCAGCACCCAGGCTTATAAACCAACAGCATCCCGACCTGGGCGTGGGCAGCCCCTTGGAAAGGCAGAGGCTAGAGTCAGGGAGCTCCCAAAATGCCTAAAACAGGTAGGAAAGAGAGGAGTGTAGGTCTCTCTCCTCTTGCAGGCTTTTATTTTCACTGTATTTTGACATCTTTTTCTCCATTGATTGTCCTGGGCTGGTAAAGTCTTCTAGGATTGAGAGGGTAATATATTAATTTGTCATTAATTAGAGCCTTCAGTTTTTAGTGTCCTTTTGGACAGATTGGCAGCTCTGAACTGCAGGACCCAGGGGACCAGGAGAGCTGGCAGCGCGTTGCCCTTCCCTGCTCTCTGTTGAAGGATCTCTTAAAAATTGAGCAAAAAAAAGTGCTAGAGCCCCAATTTCTGATTTTGGTTAGGAATATCTCGTATGAAAATTAAAAAAAAGCTGGGAAACAATATTGGAAATAGGAGTTGTTCCTCCTGGGTTGTTGGCAGGAGTAGAGAAGCAGGGCTGCAGCCCTGAGGAGCGCCCAGCGAGGCTGGACAAGCCCCACAGCATCGCCCCAAGACGCAAACCAAAGCTGGGCTGCAGCATGTGCTGTTGCAGAGAGGCGTGGGATTAGGGAAATGTATAATGTGCCATTATGTGCAATTTCCTTTTTAAGTTTCCTTTCTTAATAATTATTCCTATTATGTAGGTGGACAGTCTCTTAATATAGATAAAGACCTTTGCAGCTGCTCCATCGTTGGCCTCGTGTTTAATATGCGCTTTATAATTAGCCTGGAAGGGAAGACCCATGGCTGCAGTCAGCCCCTGTTCTCTCAGATCATTTTTAATCTGAGCCGGGCTCAGCTGGGAAGGGCTGATAAGCACTTCTGTACATGACAAACAGGGCTTTAATAATTTCTTTCCATTTCTAGTGCGCTCATTACACAAACTTGTCTCTGAACGACCCCAATGCATTAAAAAATTACCCGTCCTGGATGCTCTATCCTTTCTTTTAAACTTTCTTAAAACCCTCAGTTTAACCCTGGGGTTCATAGACATGGGGAGGCGTTCGCAGGGGGCTGCGCAGCAAAGGTCACCAATTCCCTCCCACAACATGGTTCACCCCTTGCTTTTTTATTGATTTTATTTACCAGCCACCAAGCCTCAAGAAAAGCCTTTGCTGGGTGAGGACCTTTATGATCCCCATCAGATGTGGGAGGGATGCTGCACGTGGGGTTTCCTCCTGCGGAGGGTTGGTAGCAGGAATAGCAAAGTCCGATGGCTGGAGTTGGAATCTGGGCATGCTCCGGTTACCGGTGACACACGTCTTCAATCATGGGGACTAGTTGAGACCCTGGGTCAATTCTCTAGCATTTTTGGCCAAGCCAGACCGGGTTTTGCTGTAGAAGAGATGTCTGTAGCCCAAATCAACGTTGTAAGCGCAATGCTAAATTTACCGGGCAAGGTTTTTCACTCTTCACCTGGAAGAGATCAGGTGAGAGGACCACAACTTTCATCCCTCCCATCTCTCGATAATCACATTAGCAAACCAGTTTTGTGTTTATCTGGGTGAGATAAAGCTGCTTCTGACCAACAAATTCTAAATACAACATCTTTTTCTCTTTTAAAAAAAATGCATTTTTGGTATTTCTACACATCTTTATCCCATGGATAGAGAAGTGGATGGCTCTCAGAGGGACTCTTGCCTAGTTCTGCTCAGGTCCCCTTTGGCGGGGAGGGGAGCTCACAGACCCCCCAAAAGATTCCAAACTGCAGTGGAGGTAAGTGGGCTCCTGATGAGGGTCGAGTGAAAGGCCACCCCAAGAAGATGACATGGTGGGACTTCCCGTGGTGCCAGTGGCTTCACGCCCAGCCACGGCGACGCCGACCACCCCACCCCAGATGTCTCTCCTGACTGCAGCCGGGACAAAGAGACAATAAAAGACATAACAGTTAATCAGCCCTTACTTAATTATAGTAGGATAAGGAGTCCGAAAGGATATGGAAACAGATCTGAACTTTCTAACAGCATTAGAAAAATTGCTGATTGCTTCTGGTGAGTTAGAAATGTGAGTGTGAGTAAAATGGGTGTCATGAGTCTAAGCCAAAATTTTACTAAATATACCCTTTTTTCCTTTAATTAACCATCCAAGCTATACTAAGACGAATGAGAAAGGGCCTTTGCAACAGCCCCGACTACAGCAAAGTCACTCAGAGCTCTGGTGATTGTAGCTCGACTGCCTTTAATGTAAAGTGGGGTGATAGCTAAATAATTTACATTAAAATTATCATATTTGGTCTTGATATTCGTTTTCTGAGAGTTACAAACAATTATTTGCACTTTTGAGATATACACAGAAGCGTGTTTAATCGGAACATTAAACATGCACAGTTCATCAGCCTGAAACACTTTGGAGACTGGTAGGAGCTAAAGATAGTGCGGATCGAGCACCGGGAAAGCCATTTCCCCTCCACATCCAACAAGGTTTAACTCTGACCTGCGATCTCCGTATCGGGAAGCGCTAACACAAGCTCTTCCAGAGGAAAACCAGCACTTGTGTCTGGCTAAATCACAGGCTGGAGAAAATTGATTTTTTTAATAGAAAACGACTCCTGGAGAACAGTGCAAAGTGCAACTGTAAAAATAACATCTCTGTGTGCCAACAAAAGCCATCCCAAGCAATGCCACAAGTTCCTGTGATTCCAGCACACCGATTCCCACCTCAGTGCCTATTCTCTATTTTTTAAAGGACAGCTCCAGCTCTGAATGATTGAATGATGATCTGCATAACGATTTCCATGAGCATCCTTCAAGGGTGGCCTGAGCAAGGGAGATCTCCCAGGAGGAAGAGGCAGAAGTCGGGATCCTGCAATGCAGCTTTTTATCCTTAAATAGCCAATCTTCCCAGGAAAAGAGGGAATGGGCCAGTCTGACATCTAATCGTCTTCTCCACCTCATCATGCTAGTTTTAGATTGAAAGGCAAACACGTGCAATTGCTGTTTTGCAGAGGAATTGTCTCAGCCTCTGCAGCCCAGGGCTGTGCCCAGTGCTGCCGCTGTGGCGCGCGGTGTTTCACTTCTGCGTGGCCGCGGTGTGTTTATACTGGAGGAAGGTGCCACCTGAGCCCGTCAGGACAGCAAAGTGCTTGCTCTAGAAATGATGAAGATTTATTATCCATTACATAGAGTAACCTGCATTGGAGCAGCAAATGGGCTACACTCTAAGCTGAGTTTTCTTCCCTTTTATTTTATACGGAGACTTTTCAATTACATGTCGCGAGAAATGAACTATCTCAGGAGGAAAGCTGTTCTTGAACACCAATCCATGCAGTCAGGGACTGCAATGCCCAGGGATCGGGGCGTCCTTGGGGTGGAGGGGACTGAACCTGCCTGGTGGGGAGGCAGCCTTGGTCCCAGCCCCACCTCTTGCTGATGAGGCAGCACAATGAGTTTATCTACACTTTTCACTCAGGGAAAAGCAAGAAAGAGCTAAAGGTCTCCCTTTCGCCACGTGAGCAGAGCGTTTGGTCCTTGTGCACCCCCAGGAAAGGGGGCTGGCTGGCAAGCCCTAGGCAAGGGTGCGTCACTTCCCAGCAAGGTCCTCAGCCCTGGCCCCGGAGCTGCGGCTGATGAATGGGTTTACTCTTAAAGGATGCAAGCTCCCTTTTTTATCATCATTATTATCATCACCATCATCACTAATTAAAATAGTTAATAAGTAATAAGTAATTAAATAATAGTAATATAATTACTACTGCTGCTGCTACTACTACTACTAAACATCTCCTGGGCTTCTCAGAGCAGCAAGTTCCACTGGGTTACTGCTTTTATCAGTATAAATGGCTTTACATCCAATTGCACTAAATAACCCCCTAATTCTTTTTCTTTCACGAGCACATAAATACACACAGTGGATAGAGATGCTGCACCCACACATGATTTTCATACCAACTCTCCCTCTTTAGAGGTTGTTTCCCCTTCTCCATTCAAGCTCAGTAATTCCCATTTAATATGACAGCAGCTTTTTTCTGTAGCTGGGACACATGCTACCACGGACTGCTTCTACCTTTTAAAGCTTCGACACCGTTTAACCACCACCTTTTCAACAAAGCAATGGGATTTTGTGGGAGCCTGGGGGACAGCGGCTGCTGGGTCCTATGCTGGGGATCCCTGCATGTTGCCTTGGATGCCCGGCATGAGCCCCTGCTACCAGATGAGCCCAAAAACTCTTGGTCACGGCACCTTCCCAAGCAAAGTCCGTTCCCAGAGGAATCTGTCACTAAGGATGTTTATAACAAATGCACAGAAATAATGGCAACCTGCTTTCTGATTTTACTGATTTTTTTTTTTTTTTACTAATTTTACTAATTCCTGCCATAGAGAGAAATAATTTGCATTTCTGTGTTTCTGATATGTACAAAAATAGGAGGCCTGCACAAGATAGAGAAAAGATTTTTTTTAAACTTGACCTTTAAGACTTAACAGAAAGAAATAACACAGAAATATAACAAAAAGACGCTGACAGGTTCTTGTGAAATGCCAGTTGTGGAGTTCAATCGTAACTGTCCTTAACAGCAAATAATGTTGGTACATTTTAGCTGGAGAGTCCCAGAAGGTGGTGAACAGTGCCCACGCTCCCATAGCCCACACAGCGAGGAGAGCCATAACATTAAAGCAGACAAATAAAATAATTTAAAACTTCAAAGGATGCTTTAAATTAGACTTTCCCACTCCAAAGCTGCACGGTGGAGCATTGGCATGGGAGTGTGAAGGTGCACTAGGCACGAGAGGGACTGGGTCATTGCTGGCATTCTGCCTTGGAGGACAGGAGATGGGTCCCCAAAAACCCTTTCCCGGTGGCAAAACCCTGGGCAGGTTGCTGAGCTACAGGAACCCCACCAGCCGTCCACCTGCAACCCTCAGGCTGGCTCCCACCAAACGTCCACACACAACCCTCAGGCTGGTTCCCACCAACATCCATGTGCAACCCTCGAGCTCGTTCCCACCAAACGTCCACACACAACCCTCAGGCTGGTTCCCACCAACATCCATGTACAACCCTCGAGCTCGTTCCCACCAAACGTCCACACACAACCCTCAGGCTGGTTCCCACCAACATCCATGTACAACCCTCAAGCTCGTTCCCACCAAATGTCCACATGCAACTCTCAGGCTGCTTCCCACCAAATGTCCATGTGCAACTGTCAGGCTGGTTCCCACCAAATGTCCATGTGCAACTGTCAGGCCATTTCTGGAAGAATTAGAGCAGTGAGTGTGTCCAGCACCCTCCTCATTTTGCTGGTTCTTCTCCTCACTGACTGCTAATGACAGTTCTTAACATGTCCTCAGACTCCAGTTTTGCAAAACCGCAACAGCATGATGTTTCAGATAAAAGCTAAGTAAAAATGGCAGTGTTGACATCTCCTGCAGGAAAAAATACATGAGTATTAGGCTGGAACTGATATTTCCCTAGGAGAAATCGTTGCTTTTCATGAAACCATATGTTTTGGAAGAACCCTCCACACACAGATTTTAACCTGTTCACCTCTCAGTGGAGATAAAGCCTTCGGGATGGTATCCACCTCTGTTTGTTTTTAATTTATCAGGAATAAGGGTGTCTGATGCTCCCAAATCTATAGTAAATAGAGACGTATGTGTCATCATTCATGAGGAGTTTACGAACGGGCACAGGCGTTTCATTGCGTGGTGAGCGGCTCTTGTTTGCTTTGCTGCAGTCAGCTGAGCTTTCCAAACCCCCAAATTAATGTGAGCTCATGAAGACTTGTTCAGCAGCACAAAGACTTCAATTCAGATAGTTTCAAGGAAACAATCCAAGAAAATGTTCCTTTCAAACATCTTCTGTGCGAGTACATTCAGACAGTTTCTTGAACTCACAACCAGCTACAACATGCATTTAATTCCGTATTTGTTCAGAAAGATTTATCTATTCATGCAAAAATGATAAAGAGAGATGCTACAGGGGTGCCTTGAGTGGCATGATGCGGCATGAGGTTATTAGTAGCTCATGTATAACCTGATCCAATTTTAAGTTTTACCCTTAAGATCTTTTTTCTTGCATGTTTTCAGATGCAATTGGTTTTTAACAAGACAATGATGACAGTTCTTTGCTTGCATTTAAAGATTTTGTCCTTGAGAAGAGGTGTAGGAATTGCATGAATTGAAAGGAGGAAAAAATAAAGCTCTTCACTTGGGCTTTCATGGCCTGGGTAACATCAACATCTACATAGCAATCCCTCCTGCTCTGCTAGCTGAAGAGAATATTTTTGCATTCTTCAGACTACCAGACCCCTGTCTAAAAACAAGACATCTCTGGAGTTCTGTTTTCTTGAGATCAAGGTCATGTGTCAACCAGAGGCTCTGCTGAAAAATGGAAATAATCCTTCTCTTTGGGAAGTCTTTTGAATAAACGATTCAATCTGTTTTCTGACCAAGTACAATGAAGACTCCAATTTGTGGTGATTTAACAACACTTGAGAGGAGAAGTCCAATAAAAATCTCATTCAAGGTAGAAATCACAGCAGCAGTTGTGCATGCATATTTCAAACATCAGAGTGAAATAAAGTGATACAGAAGAGTAACATGAAATAGAAAAACAAACACTTCCATTTGAAGGTAAAAATAGAATAAAAACATTTTACAGAAATAATACAACTCTGGTTAACAAAAGCAGTGTTAGCTTACAATTGCTTTTATTACTTTATATACTATTCTTGGATGCACAAACCAAGAGCTACCACAGTTCCGCTCAGCAGCATCATAAATATTCCCAAAAATTCACTAAAGGTAATGAACAGGTTGAAACAATGTGACAAAAGTAATTCCAGCTTTCCCACGGGGATAACGTGCCTCGATAAGACCATGCGTGGCCCCTGCAATTCTCCACAGCGCTCGGCAGCCAGGAATTTCTGCAGAGGAAAACTGAATTTATCCCTGATGATAAATTCAGTTTATTTTGCACCATATTTTTGCACCATATCCCTGCCCTGAATTTCAGCGATAGTCCCAGCTGGCGATGGTTAAGCCAGAGGTTAAGTTTGGAAATGTTGCTGCCAAAAAGATAGTAGTTTCCCCAAGCATGCATAGCAAAGGCTCATACATTTCTAGTCAGTACGTGGCAGGAGCTACCACACCACAGGACTTTACACCCAGCTGCTACAGGGTACAGCTCTTATTATTTTTACAGTGGTGGTGCATTGCTGATGTGTGGCTTATCATCTCCCCAGCCAGGGCTTTGTAGAGCGTAACTTGTGCAGCTGAGCTCAGCTTAGCAAAACGGGTGCCGGAGTTTGCAAAGCTCGTGTATGTGCATATGTAGGGAGGGAAGATTTTCAGCATCCCATTTTTGTTATCTTAAAATAAAAATGGCCTGGGGAGTTGGACCGCCCCGTAGGATGCCAGGAGGAGGCGGCGGGGCTCAGGAGCCCTTTTCCAGGGATGACATCTTGTGTGTCACCCTTTGCTGCTCGTGTTTATCATCTCTTGCACTTCTTTGGGCAATCCAGGACTGCCAAGAACCACGTTTGCAGCTGCGCTCAGCTAAGCATCGCTGCAGCACCCGTGACACGCTTGGCATCCCATTTCATCCCCTAAAATGTGAATTAAACGCCATGCTTTCCAGCTTCATTGTTGCTAAATCTGACTTGCGGTGTCTTTTAAACACTATTTGTTGGCAAAGTATGTGCAATTTCATCAGTGCACATAGGTAAAAAAGTTTCAGTGACCATTATAAACATATTAATTGTGAATTAAATTTCCGAAGCCTATTTCTGGTGACTACCGTTGTCCCCACCCAGAGGTGAGATATTCTGGAAAAGTTTAGCAGAAGCTGTTAGGTCACTGTCAGGCTATTTGGGGTGGAAAAATCTATCCAAATGATTAGTTTTACTCAAACATTGTTTATTTTCATATTCTCATTGACAAGCAACAAGAGGTCTTCAAGAAAAACATTCCAGTGTTATAGTAATTGAGCTTATCCAGCTCATACCTTGACCTGGCATGCCGATATCTTCACACAGGTTTATGCAGACAAAAAACACAGTATACAGTTTGCATAAATACATTTTAAATTACCTTAGCCAAGATTCGCAGGTATTTGACAACACTTATTAAGCATTCAAACTTCTTTTCTCTATTTTCCTTGTAAGATAGCTGTAAAAAATCCAGCAACTCAATGTCTGAGTCACCACTGACTCACAGATAAGACTCTCCACACTTGTTTTGGATAAGCCAATAGTATGAACACAGTCTGTGGCACGTTGAAATACCTCTGAGCATCTGTCTGCCCAAACAGAAATTCAACTTCTTTGCATGAAACACGCTGGCTCCCGCCAATCGATTTAATGAGCCGCACGCGGCTGCCAGGATATCATCCCCACTTTGCATCTACTTATCCTCTCACCCAACGCACTCCAAGATGAATTCATTACATTTGGATTTAATATCCACTGGTTTCTGGATTGAAAGATGTTTTCTTCTGTTTTCCAAGACTGCAAAGCTTTCTGCTTCATTGGCCTTGCTGCCGCAGCAGCCCAGAGATGTTGTCCTTCGAGGAGCACCGTCGGGACCTCTCACACCCTTCAATGCACATCATCTGAAGGACCCAGAAGAGGAGAAAACAATCAGGCTAGCTTTGTGGGGAAGAATAGTGGGATGAAAGGGTTCTTCAAGGAAGAGAAAAGTGGAGGCAGAGGCAGAGGCTGGCAGGAGTCCCTTCCGTCCCAGGTGATGTTCACAGGGATGGTTACAGGCTCAGCTGCTCACACCAGGAGGAGTGAGCTGGCACGTGCAGCCAGCGTAGGACCTTCACCCATGCATGGGACCCTCCAAGCCCTCCAAGCTCTTCCTCTTCACAGCCCTGCCAAAATTCCCTGGCAGGACTATTTTTGGTGGAAAAGCGTGGCCTCGGGAGGCATGTGCGTGCCACCGCCCTCTTTATTTCTTGGTCTTTCACAAAGCAAATGCAGCTTCACGGTGTGTCTCTGAGCAGCCCTGGATGCTGCGAGGCTGGATCGGGCTCTGAGGCAGGACCACCCTTTTCCAGGCTGAGCTTTCCATCAATGCACCTCTTCAGTCCAGGCTAGTTTATTTTTTGATGCATTTTTTATCTTGCACAATGTTTTATTAACTCTGTGAGTTGCTCGGTGTCTTGCTCAAGGCCAAGCCTCCCTTTGCAGTCAACAGACCCTCAAACGTGCTGGTGATTCCCAGACTGAGCATCACTCCCCTCTTCAGACTCGGTGGGGCAGTGCTGCCTGGATTCTGCACCAGCAAAGGGCAGAAGAGCCTTGAATACTGTGGTTTTAAATGGGAGTTGTGGTGGGACAAGGTGTTTTGGTGAAGAAAACCTCTGCCTGAATTTTCTTGTAGCAGAATCGCTCTCGTTTAGCTAATGCCAAAACTGCCGGGTGTCTCCAGCCAGCATCACTCCTATTACTGGATTAAGCAAATCCTTTGCTATGCAGCTGCTTGTCGGAGAATCTTCTAATTTAAGGGTTACTTGCACATATTAATAGTTGTAAAATTGGCCATTACCAGAGGGGACTGCAGCTGGAAAGGAGAGAAGACAAAGAAAGATGGCCTGATAATCTCCATTAGCCAACACTGCGGGGTTTTGAACACCGAGCATTTGTTATAAGGCTTGCTCGAAGGATGCAAGGTGTGAATAGCAGCGCCCAAATAGTGGGAGCACAAGGACATGCGTGGTAACACCATCATACAAATGCCCAACAGAAAGCTGGAAAGAAAGCACATGGAAGAGCTGCCGGAGAAACGGGCTTTTCTTTTTTTTAATCTCATTTACCAGTATTTGAACATTTAGGGTTAGGAATTGCTGTTTCCCACAGAACCCCCCCAAGGGTGTGAATAACCCGGTCTCCAACACCCCAGAAGACTCCCTGTGGGTTCAAGGCTGGGTTTGCTCCCGTGGCCCCAGCAGGACACATCTCGGGACGTCCTCAGGGTGGCCACAGACACGGCAAAGTGGAAATGGGATGATTCAGCTCAAGTGGGGGCTGATTTTTCTGTGCAAAGGTCCAAAGTTCATGGTGAGTCACACGTAGCTCCTCCCAGCCCATGCAGGAGCAGAGTTTTGCCCTTTGCACATGGAGAACGAGCCTGGGAAACTGCGAATCTCTTGAGGTTTATGCCACCGGAGCATCGGTGTTCACAGCTGGAGCAGTTTCTTCTCATAGCAATGATGAAATCTCAAATTGTGTTGGCTTTTTATCCAAGACTGTCCGGGAAGGACAGCATTTAAAAAGAGGAGAAAAGGAGAGTTTTCCTCCAAGGAGTGAAACTCAAGACCTAACGGAACACTCAGTGGTCCGTTACCCTGAGAAAGTGCAGGATTTCTCCCTGTAATGTTTCCACCAACATTTTGTCTAGTCTAGTTTTCAAAGTCTCAAGTGGAGAGGATTTACTTGAGGTCTGGCATTGCTCACTTGCCTCTCTGGTTAATGTTGAAGCACCCCTACCAACGCGGCATTAATCTCCACCTCTGCAATGGATTATTATATTTAGGCAGAAGTGAAATAAAGAATGAAGACAAATAATCTACACCGAAAGGAAAACAGCAGCTCACCACTCTCTGCTCGCTTCAAGTGAAACAGATTTCAGTGGGATTTAGAGGTGGTGTGAGTCACAGGGGGTTTGTGCCTCCCTGGGATCCCACTGCCTGGAGGGACCGTATTTGTGTTGTATGGTCCCTGTGGATGGGGTTTGCACTGGGACAGGGGAGAGAACATCCCCAGGGCCAACCTCGGGGCAGGCGGGATTGGCATCCTTGTCTGTTATCGTCCCGTGAAAGTGGAAACTCCAAAGGAAGATGATTATAAATGTCTATTTTATTCAATTCTATTTTTTTTCCTGCTTGGTTATTGTTCGATATAGTGATGGGTGCCTGTCAGAGAGCAGGGAACGGGTGCCTGGCACTATCCTACACCCGCTCCTCCCCGCTCTGCGTGGCTGGCATTCGTTGGGCTGCAACCAGAGCAGCCTTCAGGAAAAACACATAGCACGTCCCACCAAACTGATAAACCTCTGCGCCATTCAAGATGAACATGATCTGTTTGTTTGCTTTTAAAATTAAATTAAAATATCGTAGGCAATTATTCCCAACCGTTCTTCAGAACGGCTTTGCAAACACATTGCCTGGTGGGTAAACGCCATTTAGGTCGTCTGATGGAAGGCAAACCCCTCGTCTTTGACTCTGCCCTTGCTAGAAGATTTCTGTTTCATTAGCACAGTATTAATGAGGCTGGATTTTAAAGCAGGTGTTAAGTGCAATCAGAGCAGCTTTATTAGGCTACAAATTGTCTGGAGCTGACAAAGGCAGTCGGATCGGTCCATGCTCAGTTAACCTTTGCCTGCGTGCATGACTTGGCTGATTAAACAGCGATTGGTAATGACCTTCAGCCCGGGGAGCCTCTAAAGGTGATGTTGCATAGACTCCGCTGTGCCGAATGTAAATCCTTAGAGGATCATCACCTTTTTAATTTAGGAACCCATACAGTCATTTTAAAATTACGCAATAGCATGCTACGGCGAGGAGCTAATTTACTGGTGCTAAACCGGTGTTTTGAATGCAGCCTGAGAGAGGGATGGTACCACGGTTGTGTTTAACAGAAACGAAGATTGAGGATTCAAGGGTACCAATGTTTAAACAACGTCTGGCGATTCGAGTACTATATATTTGTATAAAAATACAAGTGAGGGATTTTACGGGAGCCGCTCTTTCTGGGTCCCAACCCTGGCTGGGCTGAAGTCAAGCAAAACATTTCCCTTGGCCCCAGCAAAGCCGGGCTCGGGGGCTGGTTTTTCGGGAGGTAGAGGGTGCTGCGGCTCCCAAACCCGGCAGTTCCCCCTGTTCACACCACGGCCAAGGGAGCGGGTGATGTGGGAAGTGGTCGTGATCTTTCCATCCTGTCTCCTAAAAAGAACAAGTAGGGAACCACAAAGATGCTTGGCCCTGGGGCATTTCTGATGCCCATACGACAGCAATGCCTTGTGTGACAAACAGTGAATTATGAGTCCAACAGCCAAGACACGATGCTTTAGCTAAAAATACATTAATAACTCCCCATTTCAGAAGATATTGATGACTTGTTGTTAGATAACTTCCCATTGGAATAATGACACAGGTGCATACGAGGAAAAGCTGCAGAAATGTGTTATGCAGGCGAGGCTGGGATGAAAATCTGGGCAGAAGAGGAGATGCTGGAAATGACCCGGGATGCGCAACCCAGGATACACAGCGATAACTGAATCTTGTCTAGTCCACGTAAAAAAAAGAGCGTACAACTTTAGCAGTCCTGCTTTCCTCTTCGCAATTGTGAGAAAGAAGTACTTTTGGGAAAGAAATTATTAAGAGTGCGGTTGCAGTGCATCCTAATGACGTACAGGTGAAAAGAAGAAGAAGAGAGAAGGATTTTATGGTTTTATAAGTGGTCAGGTCTTGAGCAGAGACATTCAGACTTGCAACAGCCCCAAAAGGAAATAAGCAGATGTGGCTGGTACCAGTGAGGGTTAAAGGGTGAGACTGGTGCCGGCAGCATGGGTTCATGGAGAACACACTTCGCTCTGAGCCTCTCTCCGTGGGGATGGCTCTGCTCCCCACCATCGTGCCGGGGTCCATCCGGGCCATGCCGGGGCTGCCATGGGGTGGTCAGTTGGAGAAGGATTTAAGGAACCCCCCGAAAGCCCCTCTGGCAGCACTGCCCCTCTGCTCTCCAGAGTTTATATTTTTATTTCTTCCTTCCAGAATCATATATTTTGCTGCGAGCGCACAATTTCTCGCACATCACCACGCCTGACGGGGCAGATTTATGTTCCCCAGCGGCGGGAGCCCCCCATGAGCATCCCCCGGGCCCCAGCCCCTTTGGAGAGCAGCAACCCACCGATCCCACTCCGGCAGGGCCGGGAGAAGCCAGAGCAACCCCCAAAACTGCACCTGGGCTAGAGAAATGTGGGGCTTGTTCGTAGCCCAACCCCTCCTTCCCTGGGTGCACGGGGAGGGGAGCGTGGATGAGGGGGCTGTGCAGAACCCCACACCTCCGGGTCACCGTTTCTGAGGTATACATGCTTCCGACATCCAAATACAATTTTATTTCATGTCTTTTGATGGTTTACAGCAGGTCGTGAGTTTGTTGCACAGAGGGCTCAAGGTGGCCACAAAGCACCAGCTCCCCCTGTATCTAACTGCTAGGCTACATTTAAAAAGCAGTTAAAATGTAATTTATCTCAGGCTTTCCCATATCAACCACTGATGCAACTTGTGGGCATGGTGAGCTGTGGAAACCTGGGGGCTGGATGAGGCCGGGGGGGTCTCTCCTGGTCCCCGTAACCAGAGCATCCTCACCGCCAGACCACCGCCAGACCTCGCCCAGGGTCTGCCTCCCCGGAGGGGATCCTCTCCTGACGGATGGTGTATGAAACCGATTTTCTCCAACTAAAGAAAGAGATAAATGTCCGGTTGCACATTTCTCACTGGGATGGGGACACTAATGGGTGGGATCCCGCGAGATGCATGTTTTCCCTCCCCATGTCAGTGCTCTCCGGGAGCGCAGGCAGGGTGGGAATCTCCAAGAAAAGGTCTGTTTCCAGAAAAATGCTTTTAAAAATACCGATAGTATTTTCTGAAACACTCGTGTGCATAAACATTCGTGCCGGCCCTGTGCGGAGCATGTCAGTGCGGATGCGGCAGGCGTTTGGAGGGTACCTGAGGGAGCCAAGCTGGCCCCGTGGCCCCCTCACACCGGCTGTGCCGCCTCTTGTGCGCTCCAGAAACATCCCCGTTTTGGGGCACACAGACCTCATGTTTATACTTGCTGACATGCTCCAGCTTCGGAGCATCACCCTTTTTCCATGGCCCCTGTGTTTGCCCCCAGGGCCGGTGCTGCGGGGAGCTGCCCTCCAGCAGCCCCTGCATGCCCACTCGGGTGCGGGTTTTTAACACGGCTCCGCAGACTGGGCAAACACCTGAGTGATCTGCACGGGGAGCCAGGAACGACGGGCAAACTGCTGGCAGCGCTTCCCGAGGGCAAGTCTGGCAGCTCCTCCTGCCCGTGCACGGGTACGACCCCTCGCAGGCAGCGTCGCTGAGCTCTTGTTTCACGCCAGCAGCACCGGCGTGAAGTCATAAGTTATTTTTTTAGCAAAGCATCTTTTTGTTTTTCCTTTTTCGCTCCTCCCCGGCCAGCTGCTGCTCATTCATCAGTAGCTGCAACTCCCACATGATGAATGAAGGCAATGGATGCGTCCCAGCTGTGGTCCCCACCGGTGTCATCCCGGGTCGAACGATGGGTGACAGCGCACCGTTAATTTGCTGGAAAGCCCCATCCCCGTGCTGGCCTGGCCTGGTGGGGCAAACGGGGAGCGGAGAAGCAGGAACGCTGCACCGGAGAGGGATGTCCTCCGTGAGGCTATGGAAGTTGGGTGTTTGCTGAGGTCCCAGAAGGAAGGAAGATGCAAAGCCACGGCAAAGCATCTGCTGGCCCTCTTCGCCAGGGCCACTGGAGACCTTTTCATGCATTTGCCCCCAAATCCAGACTCTTGGCTTGCTTTTAGGCTGCAGAGCCAGGCCAAGCTCTAACTCAGCTCCGCGTTCATACCCCCTGCTTTGCCAAAGCCCACTGCAAAGCTGGTCTCTGACAGACAAACGTCAATCTCATCTAATCCTGGCACACAAGATTATCTCAGAATAAAGGGCGATAATGAAAGAGGAGAAATCCTGAGTTCCCTGCTAGAGAATTTGACTGTGTCTGGCTGAAAGGCTGTTTTACGGTGCTGGGCAACGCTCCGGTTTTATTGCCCCGTTGGCACAAGGAGGCTGATTTATCCCGGCTTCCCGCAGCAGCAAGGCGGGAGGGGTGCTGCTGTGTGCTGCGCAGCCTTCGTGCTGTGCTGTGCGGGAGCAGGTGGGGAAGAGTGTCCTCCAGCATCTCTAACGAAGGACTTAGAAGTAAATTAAGTCAGGAGGCTGAAAGCCACAGCTTTTCTCCTTACCACACCATCAGCTCGCATCCCTGAAGGTTTCGGAATGACCACGGGAGGCTGGTGGAAGGAGAGAGCCGGCTCCTCAAATGCACCAGCTGATTTATAGCAAGGTTGTGGCTGGGAAAGAAATGGTTAAAGAAATGCATTTATATGTAGGCAATGGTTTTCCCAAATGCACGCAGTCGCTGCTGCACGGGTACGGCCACACACGGCGAACCCCGGGGCCGGGGGTGGCAGAGGCAACCAGGCTGACCCAGAAACGTTGTTTTTTATGAACTACGAGTAAACATGGAGATAAATATGATCTACCCTTCCTTTACGACTCTGCTCAGACCCACGTACATCCCTGTGAAATACAGCCCACCATTAACTACAGCCCGGCGTGGTGCTCTACAGAGAGTCCTGCTCGGAGCGGCTCTTTCCTACCTCTGCTCAGGAAAATAAGCAGAAAAATTGGCCGCAGATCTCATGCAAAGGAAAACCACACACTGCCAAACGGAGCAGCATAGATCAGTTTTTAATTTCAGCTGTATTATTTGTTTGTTAGTTCACTTATTAGTTCATTGAGAGAACCCAATGGCATGTCACTCCTCACCCTCCCACACGTATAAATAGATATCCCTGCTAAGGGATGGTGATCCCCAGCTTAGCAAAGCTTGCTCTGGGCTAATGTGGACATCACCTCTTGCAGCAGTGAGGAACACGGCTTTTCCCTGCCATGGGTTAAATAAGGATTAATTCATTTTGCAGCTTCCAGAGCCAGCTGCGTCACAGCCAGGTACCAGTCCTTCCCTTGCCTGACATCTGTCCATTAAAATTGCTGCCGAGATTCAGATCTGCAAATGTAATTATGCATCTCAGTTCTAATTTAAAACTCGCATTTAACATCTGACTTAGCAGCATCCAAACAGTTTAAGTCACATTGTTAATGTATGAAGATATGCATCTCAAAAATAAACTCAAAAAAACCCTTAGAGACTCCCCTGCAACTTCGTAGGGCTGAGTCAGAAAAGCCCCCAAAGCAAGTACGGAGTGGGGGGACGCTGGCCCAGAGGCTAAGCCTGACTTGGAATCGCTTTTCCCAGAAAAGACACCGGCCACTGGAGATCCCGGGGGCTGCGGTGTTTTGACCACCGCGTGCCTGCTTTAGGAGATCTTGGCAGCGAACGCCTGGAGTTCCATTTATCTGAAGATGTTAGGACATGGGGGATTATAAAACCAGCGAGATGTGTTTCTACCATCAAACAGAAATTCCGGCGGTGCTCGGGTTTATTCCAAGTCATATGAAGCAATGACCTAATCCCGTTTGATGGTAAACTCTGGCCTTTGATCTGCGCGATCAAGCTCAGGTTGGGAGTAGCTAACTGCGCTGTTGGCTCTGAAAGAGAATATAATATTGCATACCTCTGAAGTTAGAGGCACCTTTATAAATTCCCCTTATCTTCTGTATTCCAGGAAAAAGCTGAATTGCTCAGTGTTATTTCCCGAGGCTCATCGAGGCAGCATCGCACCCAATTCTCCCTAAGCTTGAAGTCGGTGCTGGGGTCATGGGTTGGGGTTGGGGTATGGGGGGCCGGGGGGTCCCGCAGGATCCGGCAGTGGAGGGGGCACACCGTGACCGGCAGCTGTGAGTTTCGGATGCTCGGCTGGTGCTCGTGATGGCTCATTAGCCTGCAGGGCACACGCAACCCTCGTTCGCCTCGGTCTTTAACGCAGCCTATATCTCACCCAGCTCCATGCCTCTATTTACCGGACCGTGAGTGCTTGCTGGAGCAAAGGCTGTGGGACCAGAGCCTAAAGGGCGGAAAACTCCCCAGCCCCGGCGTCGCTGCCCTGAAACCACGTGGCACTGCAGCTGGACCCAAACCCCCTTGCATGCTGTGCAATGCATTTATTTCCATGTATCCAATGCATTCTCCCGTTTCAATGCATTCTCCCATTTCAATGCATTCTCCCATTTCAATGCATTTCTTTTCCTCCAGCTCAGTACCTATGCTTTTCTCCACCTCTGGGTATTCAGAGAGGCTTCCCCTCAAGACCCTGCTGCCCCGTGGGTCCCCGACAAGAGGCACCAGCCAGCCACCATCCTGCCTTTGCTTGTATTTGTCCCTGCATGGGGACCTCCCGCCTGCCAGCAGCCTCTCCCCGCATCTGCTTGCGTTGGAGCCACCCGTCCCGGCGGCTGGTGTTTAATCTTTCGGAGGATGACTCATGGGGAAATGCCAGCCTCATCCCTCGAGAATTTTAAACAGAGGCTTTTTTAAAAAGGAATTGAAGAAAGCAACCATCTGTCTACAGGGAAACGTGCTGTTTTCTTCTCTTTCTGCCGGAGAAGGGACAGAGGGAGGGAGGCAAAGCCGTGCCAGGCGCTGGGTCTCACCCACCAAATGTGCTTCACCAAGTTTTGCCACCAAGCCACTCCAGCTCCGGCTCGCTGCGTGCTGATGGCACGGGTTGCCATGACAACATCCCCTTAAAATCCTGGGAAATTTAATGGGGATTAAACCTCTGTGAGCCCATAGAAGTGAGCCAAGACATGCCATGGGACTCACCGGCACCTGCGTGCAGGTTCCTCTTGCCATAGCCCGCCATTGCCAGGATGATGTTTGGGGTTGTCCGGGGGGTTTGTATCTCTCCCCCCATCCCAGAGCTGCTGGGTTAGGGTGAGGATTTGTTGTCCCTTTTGCAGGAGGAGGGCTGAAGCCACGTGCCCCCGATGATGCTCAGCTTTTAGGGCTAAAGCCAGGAGTTGCTTTTCCTTTTTGCTCATACAGCAGAAAAGTAAAATGGTAAGAGTTGCTGGAAAATGGCAGATGATTTATGGGGGAACTGTCCATTGCACAGAATCAGCTTTTATCTTATTGCTTGAAATTAGGGGCTGAGGAAAAGGGCCACCTCAGCAGCCCCTAAAAACAGATTACAGAGAGCAGGGGAACTGGGTTTGATTTAGCTCAGCGCTCACTCAAACCATCCCACATCTCAAAACATGGCACGGCTCCGGCTCTGCTCCCACCGTTGCAGAAGGGATATGCCCAACCTGCCATTCATTTATTTGTCTCACAGGCATGGCTGACTTTAATCTGATGCTACAGAGCCACAGGGAAAATACCCAGGGCTGTAAACAGGTAATAAACATAAAAGAAATCATAGGACCTCTGGAAAATGCTTGGAAAGAAAAAAATCCTTCCTTCGCCCGGTGCTGCTGGGGTGCCGGTGGCCTGGATCCGGCTCTGGGGGTGCCACAAGGAGCTTGAGAAAGGCACAGGCCACTTCTAGGCGAGGTGGTGAGAGGGAAGGAGCTCCTTTTGCAGGGGCCGTTTAAATTCCCAGCACACGTGCTGGATGGACTGAAGGGCTGAAATTATTCCAAGGGCTCCCTCATGCCTTATATACATACGGTGCTGGCATCGGCGATGCTTTTAAGTTAATACACAGCCGCAGAATTCTCAGTAACTGCAAATATTATCATCTGCTTCTCATCAGGGTGGCCATTTCAGAAAGCCACGCTCCCCCTCTCTTCTCGCCCCAAGCCCCCGGCACCCCAAGCAAAGCCCAGCGCAGGATCTCACATCGCTTGGCTGGGTGGATCGCATCGGCTTCTGTTGAAAATGCAACTGAAAAAGCTGTTTTCCCACGAACGGCATCAAAATCTGTTCAAGATATGTTTGTGATTGTCTCGTTTTAGGGTATGCCCATAGCTTTCTGCTAGTCTGGCTGGTGAAAATACCTCTTGGAGAACTTTTTGCAAGCTTTTCACAAAAGCCCTTTGGCCCTGAGGCAGCTCCCATGGGCGTGCTATCAAAGATAGTTGGTTTTTTCCATCTGCAAAGTTCAAATTAAGAAAATAAAAAAAGAAAAATAAATGAGAAGCCATGCTGGTGATGGGCAGCTCAGGCCAACTGGACCCGCTGTTCACCTCCTGGGATGAGGGAGTTTTTTGGGAGCATCCCAGCAAAGCTCAGGAGAGTCGTTCCTGATGATGCTGAACTCAAGTGGCACCTCTGGGGACAACCGCGGTCGGTGTGGCCATGGCACCCGTGGTACAGGGCTGGCGCGGGACGCACAGCAGATGCAGCGAGCGCTCCTGCTTTCTGTGCACAAGGGGTTGGTTTTTGGGATGCATCACTTTCTGCTGGGTGCACACGTACGGATCCAGCCCCGCTCCGTGCGCTCTTTATCCGTGAAGCTGCCATAGGAGGGGTGTGGGCAGCTGAAGCCGCTCAGCAGTCACACCGACCGCTTTCAGCACGTTCATCACGACTACGTGCAAACCAGGAATTATTTATAGCAATTATTTAATCTTTCCAATAAAAAAATTGGAAAAATAATGGTAATCCGTTTTCAGATACTTCACGGAGGGGAAGCTGAGGCCACATTTGTTAAGTGATGCAGTAATTGATCCCGGCTTCGGTGAGAAGGGGTACGCCGGTGTGCTCTGGGCAAACTGCACTGGGGAAAATGATTTGGAAGAGGCCGTTAAGGAAATGCCTCTGGGCGGGAGGGAGGAACTGGGTCTCCTGGGCAGAGGCAAAACTGGGGGGCAAAAACTACCCTCTGCAAGCAGAAAAGGCAGAGGTGACGGAAGCGTGGGAAGGGCCATGTCCCCTGCTTGACTGTCCCCATCCGGGAGGTGCCTGCTGGGGAGCAGAAGAGCTGTCCCTGGGGCAACCACGGCGTTCCTCTGATTTGAGCTGCTGATGTGAATTCGGTGCCTCTGCTCATAGGAAAAAGGACTAGGAAAAGATCCCGAGTTCAGTTTGTAAGGCTGATCTTTTGGGGGGCTTCACTTCTTTTTCTTTTTCTTTTTCTTCCTTTTTCTCTTTTTTTCTCCCCAGAAACACAGGAATTTCTGCAGCCTCATTCCTTCCAGAAACTTGTGGCCCGAGTCATTGTCAGCTTCTGCCTTTGCCCCGCAGTAATTCGGCCGGGGGCTCCGGAACCGCTCTCCACTTCAGCCTCCGGCAGCAAAATGAAATGGAGAGGATGCTTAAAACCATAAAAAGCTTCCAAAGCATCATGCAGCTCTTCCCAGCTGTGCCAGAGCAGCAAGGGATGGCCTTTTATCTCACCGCTTCCGAAATTTTAGGAGAATTAGCTTATTCCTCGCCTTTGAAAGTCTCTGCTCAAGTGCTCACCGACGCTGCCGTGGGCCTGTTAGGATAATCAGGAGACGGACGGGCACTCCTCTGCGCTCCCGGGTGGTCCGGCTGGAAACTCCCCGGCACTCCATGGCTTTCCCATCCCGCTAACTGGAAAAAAATCAAGTATCCCTGGGGAATCGTCCCGGCATTTTGACAGACCTGAATTATATCCCCGTTAAGCCTTCACTATACCGGACAGCCTTCTTGCTGGGAGACTTCATCAGCGAAGTAAGTCATTAAAACAGGACCTCCTCAGATTTATGCTCTGCTCCTTTTGCCATGTGCCGGAGTACGGGGGATTTTTTTTTCCCTTGCGCTCGTCTGATGGGTTTCAGAGGTGTAAAGTCCCAGGATGGTCACCTTCCTGGGATGCTGCAGTGCCTTCCCGGGATGCTGCAAGGACTGCATGCCTCGGGGCAGAGCAGCCCGAAACAGCTCAGGATGCTGCTGCTGTGCTGCCGGGAGACGGAACAGAATGGACCCCACTCCATGGGCCGATGAACCCGTGGTGTGATAGATAAAATCAGAGCAATGATTAAAAGTGGCTATATCCTGCAAAGCGTATAATGTTCAAAAATACTAATGAACTTGGCACATGTATTCTGAGGTTTTCCTCTTCCATTTCTGCCATTTAATATATTTGGGGAAAAAAGTGACTTTTAATATCCCCGAGTGTTGGAAACGTGAACATCTTGAAAACGCCTTGAAAAGACTGGAAACGATCCAGCCACGGAGCACAAAATCTCACACTCAAACCTACAGCCGGGGTTTCAAAAAGTGACGGCTCAGAGCTGTAGTCATGGTGAACGGTTTGATAAACCAAAATATATTGGGGAAAAAGAAAAAAAAGATGGGAAAAGGGGATTAAGGGCAGCCTCGATGGAAAGAGCGGGAAGCTGCCGTGGAAATCTGGCAGGGGCACAGAGGTGGGGACAAGTCATCGGCACAGAGGAGGATTGAAATACCGTGCGTGAGTGACCTGAGTAGCAGAAATAGGATAAAATTAATGGTGTAGGAATGTGCTATGTGTGGGGATGAGTAACAGAGATCCGTGATGATACATGCCGTATCCCTGGGAAGCAGCGGGGCGCGTGAGGGAGAGGGCAGCTGCGGGGTGCAGCAGGCATGCTGCCAGAAATACCCAGGTATTTCCACAGCAAAATGGACTGGACTCGATCAAGAGGAGGAAAAATACTCAGAGGTTGCCACCGGTTGAAAACTGTGAATTGGGACCTGGGGGAATTTTGAGGATGGAACAGAAAAAGGCGTCCCAAGGGCTCTTGGCTGAGCATCGTCCCCAGGCTGGCACGGAGAAGATGCCCGTCGGCTCCCGGAGGTGCCTGCTGCCGACAGCCAGCCCCTGCCTGAAAGGGAAAAATTTGGCACCGCGGGGAGTCGCTGGTATTTTCCCGAATATGCCATATGCAGGGAAATGGAAAAGGGGAGGGATAATGACCTTTAAGACTAAGATTAAAAAAAAAAAAAAGAAAGAAACCAACCCAAACCATTACCATGATCATTGTAGCATGAAACACAAAACCTTCCTCTCGGAGCCACACAAAGCCGTGTGGAGCACACCAGAGTAATTAATAAAATGAAAGCCCCGTTTCTTGCAGATGGAGATGTGGGGAATAAAGGAGCTACACTGCGCTGAGCTGTCATGCATCGCATGCTACATCTGTTATGGAAATCAGTGGTAGTGGGGCCTTTTGTTCGGGCTAAAGCCCTCCCAACAGGGATTTGGCTGAAGTAGATTTTCTTGTTATTAAACATGATTTCGAGCTAGTTGAGAGCAGATGCTCCTGCAGCATTTGGAACTAATAACCAACCTTCAAGTGTGCAGCATCCCTGAAAAGTCTGGGATCGCCTGCAAGAGCGATTCCAGCTCGGAGCTAATGCGCTGCCCTGGGTCCCTGCTTTGCACATGAATGCTGCTGACACCAGATGAGCCTTCTGGCCTCCCCACTGCCAGCGTCCCCGCCGCCCCCTCCCAGCCTTTTCATCGCTGGGGCTGCCGGGGAGCCGAGCGAGATGCACACACGCACACATCCACATGCACAGACACACATCTCAGTGCCCTCCCGCATCCCTCCAGGAGCACAAAGCCCTCCACGGTTTGGAAAGGCACCAAACCCCACACGCTCCCCCCCCCGCAGCATCCCCTAGTCTTAACGACATCCCTCTGATGTCCCCCCTCCAATGCATGTTTGCTCAAGCCTCCCTGGCCATAGCCCATGTCGAGCGGGAACGGACCAGAGCAGCCCGGCACAGGGCCATCTGCTTTGGCCAGAGCCATTGCAATTACTGGTGGGAGCGCAGAAGGAAGGGACAAAGGAAGGAAGGCGACAAAAAGCCACCAGCGCAACCTTCGGGTGGCACGCCATCGGCGTAGCACCTTGCTGCGGTGTTTCGGGATAATATTGCCTTTGTCGACACCAGAGAAAAGGGTCCTGGGGAACTGGGATGTGCAACAGCTCTGCAGTTTTAGGTGTGCGTATGCAGGGAGAAGGATGTGGTTCAGCTGCGTTGCCCCAAATGTAGTTGTAGAAGCACGTCCCTGTATATTGGCACTCCCAAGCTAATTGGGGGTGGTTAAAGCTACAGAAGCAGTAGCAGAGAATGGGCATTTCAGAAGGAGAAGGGTTTCTCATAGCTGAGATACCCCATACAATGCTGCCCATCCGTCTTGTCGGCTGCGCCTGCTCAGAAGTACTGAGCCCCGCTGTGAATGATGGCGAACGAGCAGGATGAAGAGCAGCAGAAGGCCTCCAAAGCAGACAAACACCAATAAAAATGTGATGCTGTGCAGGCAAGGAGAGGGCGAGATCGCAGTGCTGCCGTGCAAAGGTCAATGCTGCACATCCCCGGCATCACAGATGCTCTGCTTCCATCCAGCATTAGTCACGGGAGCCAGCAGCATCGAAAGGAAGATATTTCCCTAAATGCTAGACATGCTATAGAATAAATGACTCACTGTCTGGTTTAAGGAAAGTCTTGAATCTAATTTGCAGTTATTACAGTCAGGATAAAGTTAATGGCTCTGCCCTGAGTAACTTGAAAGTAGCAGAGCGACCTACAACTGCAAGTCCTTCCCTGACTTTGGGAGGTCCATTTTTGGGGTGGAAAATGCCCTGCAGCCCCACAAATTGCTTTTGTTCTCCTCTGCCCATGTTGGAAGGTTGTGCAGCTCGGTGCAGCCAGCACATTCCCAAGGAGGGGAACACAACCCCACTGCTCCGGATCAGGCGGTGGAGGTGCAGGGTGGTCCCTGCCCCTGCAGCCGGGGCGGTCGCAGGAAAAAGGCTGAGGTTCGGCGTGCAGCTCCTTTGCTGTTACATCCCCAGAAGCATTTATCCAAGCAACCTCCTTTTCCCTTGCCCAGTCCCTCCATGGTCACCGCCAGCTTGTCCTCAGCACTGGGGTCACACCAGGACCCACTGTAACTCCTCTAGCCGATGGTCATCGCTTATTTTACGTGGTGACAACAACCACGTAGAGCACTTTGTGCCAGCGGGTGATTCAGCATCCTCTGCCCTGTTACATCCCAGGGCACCACCGGGATCACCGATGGCCTGGCTGACCTGGACCCCAGCCATGGGTCGACACCTTAGAGCCATCCACAGTGTTTATTTATTCTTCTCCTCCTTCAAATCAGGTGCTTGCTTAAGTCAAGGCTCCTTGTGCTGGGGATGAAGCCTTTCTTTGGTCTTTCCCCCAAAAAAAAGCCGGGTGACCCCGCCAGGGTCCACAGCCCAGCCCATACACAGCCCCACCAACCAGAGCCCTTCCCCTTCTTCTGCTGCTCATGGGTTACCAGGGACCATAACTTGAATCTCCACATGTATATATTTAATAATATTAAATAATACGAGCATGATTTCCTTGCATTGCATATACACTGAAAAACCACTGTATTTCATGAGTGCACAACATGCGCACACTGTAGCAGGTTATTGATACCGCCCCGCTCCAATATTTTACATTTTCCTGCTAAAGTGAGTAAAACAGCTACTTGCATCCCAAAGTGGCACCTGGGGGTGGGCTGGAGGCCCAGCACCGGTCCCCCAGCGGGGCTGTTCCCCACCCGCTGCCGGGGGCTGCGAGAAGCGGGCCCCCAGGAATGCGGTTTAACCAGGCGATTCCTCTGCTCGCTGGGCGAGAACCCGCCGGATCCCCAGGGCAGGTTCAACGCTGGCTGGGGGGAACCTTGCTCGGCCCCCCCCTTGCCCCCACGGGACCCCCATGCTGTTGCCACCTCTCTGACCAGCACGGGGGGCCGTGGCAGAGCGGGGACGTCCCTGCACTGCGCGAGGTAGATCCGTCCCCTTCCACAGCCTTTCTGCAGCTTAGATATAAGCAACCTCTTACCGACTTCAACAGCGCATTGCAAGAGAAAAACATTTATCAGCTTCAGGAGGACTTTGCAGAATTTGTGCCACGGTGTATATATAACGGCGAAGAGCTGGAGTTGCCAGGATTAGTGCTTCTGTGAAGTGTGAATCAGTGGGCTAAGAAACCATTTCCCCGTTTGACGGCTGTAGGAGAGCTGCCTTTTTCACGGATCCTTTTTAAATTGGGCAAGATCATTTCTTTCCTCATATCGCTTCTCATCCCTAATCATCCAAACTAATTTAGGAAAGATAAAAAAGAGACACTTGGCAGAACATCCCTCCTCGATACCAAGCAACTTCCACCTTCACAGGGCTGGGAGCCGGGACCCCAGCATCCCCTTGTTGGGGCTCAGCACAGTCCAAGGGTCATTTTGGACGTTTAAGGGCCTCCTGGAGGCTGAAGGAGCTGAACGGGCTGCAGGAAAATATAGAAGTTGCTTCTGCATCCAATACATTATCACCTGAGCGTACAAAGCAGCAACGGCCGGTGTTGCAGCCCTGGGGACCGCAGCTCTGCTGCAACTCCAGCGTCTTGGTGGCTTTTGCAGAAAGGCTGGCAGTTAGAACGAGATCTGAATGAGCTGGAAAGTCCCTGGGAAAAAAAAGGTTAATAAATCTTCTCTTTTAAGAAAGGAGTTTGGTAGGAAGAAGTCCAATGAGCTGAGAATTACTAATTACTTGCTTTTCAGGAAATAATCCCTCCCTTAGGAGAGCCAGCGCTGCTACGTATTAGGCAATGAAATGCCATATTGACAACAAACTATTAATTAGGCAACCTCTCCCCATTTCTCTCTGCAGACCGGCTATGAAAAACAGTCCGAGAGATGAGCTCAGTCTCTTCCTCGAGCTCTCCTCCCTGCCTGCCATCAGCCCAGAGGCGGGCAGGTCCTGCCCGGGGGGAGCCAGGGCCACCAGACTGACCCGTCCACCAAGGACCCAGCACCACCGAGCCCCGCACCCTCAAACCGAAATAACAGCACCTGCTAGAGCTTTAACCAACTACCAAGATAGGTGGAAATAGCCATACCAGAGAAGTTGTGGATGCCCCAACCCTGGCAGTGTTCAAGGCCAGGTTGGACGGGGCTTTGGGCAACCTGGTCTAGTGGAAGGTGTCCCTGCCCATGGCAGAGGGGGTTGGAACTAGATGATCTCTAAGGACCCTTCCAACCCAAACCAGTCTATGATTCTATGATGATAAATATCCCTCAAATCGCGTAACTCAAGCATTTAAAAAGTTTTAGTGAGGAACATGGGGTGGGTTTGCTTCTGTCACCCATCTTCTCCCCACTGTGCTGGCATCCTGCTGGCCCCCGCCCCCTCGCCTGGATGGATCACGCGCTGAAGATGTGCTGGTTACAAGCGGTCTACAAAACGAGGAGGTGCTGAATTGCACATACTCAGCGTGGTGAGGGTTTGCCACCCCGCTGAGGTTCGGTGCCAGGTCTATTTCTGCACCACAAACCAGCCCACTGTGTTTAGAAACACTGCTCTCCTGGGGATCCCCCAGGATTTTCCACAAGGGATGAGTTTTAGTAAACCGCCTCAATTACTGTAAGCGATTGCACAACCCAGTTGCACAATAAAAGAACAACAACAACAAAAACATTGCAAAAGTTAAGTGCTTTTTGGAAGTGGACCGAGTCATGGCACTCTGCCAAATTTGTTTTCCAGGGATCAAATGGTGCTGAAGAGAAACATCTGACCAAGCCACAGCCCACAACTGAAAATACCTCCCATTCACCCCTCACTCACTTCAGCAAGCAACTGGAGAGCTGATGGGGGTGATCATCTTACCAACACCAAAATCAAACCCTGCTGCTGCAGCTGGGGATGTCACCTCAGCCCAGGCTCCAGTTTTAGAAGAGTAAACCTCTGGTCCTTTCTCTTGCTCAGAGGTTCCAACCACCGTTGGCCAAAGGTAGCAAGAAATGTTTCATGTGAACAACAAAACTGGCAATTCTGGTCTAAAGGAAATGGTAAAACTAGCAGCAGTAAGGGAAAAAGAAACACTGGCAAGGTTAGTGGCTTTAGACAAGACCTACCGACTTTCTTTTTTAATGTTAAAAGAAAAATGTAGATAAATCAAGACATTTCCATCTTCCACCCACTGAGAGCAAAATAAAGGAGGACTAAGCTGGTAGCGTTAAAGCAGGGCAGTGATCAACGTTGTTTAATTGATGGCAATTGAAAATGGATCTTTATCACCTTTCTGTAGGAGTCCAAGGATGGTTTAAGAGTACCTTTAACAGTACCTTCCTAATCCGCAGCGTTTTGACTTGTCACCACACCACACTTCGGTATAACACAGGAGCGACATGAAACCAAGCCTGCGCAACATTAAACAGGTGAAAAAATCATTACAAACATTGATGGATCTCAGAAGTAAAACTGGAGTCACCAGGAAGGCACATTTCTAGTGAGGCTTCAAAGAGGTTATTTCTTTGCCCGAACCTACTCCACAATCTTACCAAGACCCA
The DNA here is from genome assembly GCF_030936135.1 of Gavia stellata. Taxonomy (NCBI): domain Eukaryota; kingdom Metazoa; phylum Chordata; class Aves; order Gaviiformes; family Gaviidae; genus Gavia; species Gavia stellata. The sequence continues at coordinate 2,790,130 of NC_082601.1, read as the reverse complement.
GAAAACAGCAGAGCAGAGGTTTGAAAAGAAGTAACAGGTTCTACAAAACCCCAGAGAAGGTTTGTAGATCATGCAGAATGTGCATAGCCATATTGCTCAACCAAGTGTGAGCAAACACCAGCTGTGCCATAGCCAGATGCCAGGAAGACCACAGAGCACTTGGTGTGGGGAACTGGCAATGTGGGGCAGGAAGGGTTATGATGAGGGTGGTGGGGCACTGGAACAGGTTGCCCAGAGAAGCTGCGGATGCCCCAACCCTGGCAGTGTTCAAGGCCAGGTCGGATGAGGCTTTGAGCAACCTGGTCTAGTGGAAGGTGTCCCTGCCCATGGCAGGGGGTTGGAACTAGATGATCTTTAAGGTCCCTTCCAACCCAAACCAGTCAATGAGTCTATGACGCCTGGGGTGAACACAAAAGCACTACTAGTAGAAAGGCTGTGTGGCCCAGCTGCTCCTCCAGCATTTGTAGTTCCGATAAACATGCCAAAAACCTCAAAGAGTGCTGAGAGGAACCACACAGTTGGTTAAATATGAAATGGGAAATACCCTTTATAGCAAGAGATTCAAAGTCATTGCAGAAGGAGTCGATCTGTTTGGTTCTTGGTGACTGAACTCTAGACTAGTGACATACAAGGTGTACTTAAATTCAGTAATCAAGGGCATGTCAATCTGACACATGTATTAACTAGATGGAAAGACCAAAGGCTGAAACAAGACAAGTTCAGACTACAAAGACAAGGCAATTTTTTATGTATAAGGACAATTAAGCCCTGGCCAAACGCACCCTGCCGCAGCAGCCTCACTAGAGGAGTTTCCGCACCCCAGCTGCACGCTGCCAGAGGCCACCTCCAGCTCCAAGAGGAGCTGCTGCAGGGCTGGCATTTCAAGGATGTGGGGGGTCAGGGTCCCCAGGAACTCAGGAGCTGCTGGAAGGGAACTGCAACAGGGAGTGACACTGCGGACCCAGCCCAGCACCCTCGCACCAATTTGAGCCACCTTCTAGCACAGCCAGGCATTCACTCACGTAATTACAGCATCTACAAACCCAGGGAACAAAACCTGGCTTGATTATCTTCAGAAATAGAAAAGGATGATCAGGTCAGCACAGGATGGTCACAAGCATTAGTGAGACAAGCAACTGCTGGGACTTCTGCATGACTTTAGAGATGTGGAGTGACATGCTTCAGTAGACCCCAAGATGAGAAGCTTGGAAGCTCCCTTGCCTCAACTTTACAAGTTTCAGGGAGAAAACCTTGTAAAGGCGACAAGGACGACAACCCTGGCTGCACTCAGCATCATGCCCTCTGTGTCCAAATGGGAGCCTGACACACCTACCAGATCTGATGTGTTGGGACAACGCAACCAAGAGGAGCCACAGCAACCACGATGTCCCAACAGTGACAGAAACCAGGCCTGTCCCTTGGTTAGGGAAGTCTGCCTTTGCTGAACTCACAGAAGGCAGCAAAGAACCATTCCTAGGAACAACCTGAATATATGAAACCTCTGAAAAAGCAGCTTTCAATGCTTTAGAGGCAAAGCAAACCAGATTTTGTTTGCTTGCTCCGGTCTCCTCTGCCTCTGTCATTTTTGGGAAACACAGTTCAGCTAAGTAACCCACAGTACATACTTAAAAATAACACCAAAGAACCAAAAGGCTGTTGTGAGGGTAAGATTGATTTCTACCCAGATCACATCCCAATTCCCAGCTACGCCTGGCCTGTAGCTCAGTACAATTATGTCCAAAACACACAAGTATTAATGAACTAACACACAAAGGCCATTTCCACTACAAGTCAATTACTTGTTTTTTAATTCAAAGAAAAAAATGGTATTTTAATAAATACTGCAGAAACATTAACCAAACATACAAAGTGACTTCAACAATTAAAAAAAGTAATGAATGTCCTGTTTTATAACAGTTATAACTTATTTTTTCCACAATATTTAAATACAGAAAGCACTTACCAGCTATTTTGTAATACTGCCCTAAGCGCACTGTTGCATCAGTCAAAAGCTTATTATGGTAGTAAAAATGTCTTTTTGCGGGAAATAATCGGAATGGGTGGGGGTTTTTATTTCTTCTTTTATCGAATGAAACAAAGTGCCAGGAACACACAGAACCAAGTTTTAATTATGGTAACCCTTTACCTTTGCAGAAGTTAACGTGAACACAGCTTTAACACTTCAAAAATGAAGCATTACCCTTGGGAACAAAACGCTTGTCCTCAACAAGCGACAGCCACACTGGTTAGAGCTTACAGTATCCTTCTTTTGAGAGAAGCTATGAAGTTAAGTCAGTCAGTAAACAGTTGCAAACTATTTTAAAGGCCCATTTATTTAATGTAACAATAGCATTCAGTGAGCAAAAAGGAATTTGACTTAACTGGTTCACCAATGTTTCATGGTTGTTGTCTGGATACGTATATATTACTCCTAAAGACTAAGAGCAGTATCCAGTTTCCACTGGGGACCCCTTAAGGCGTCACAGTTCTTCCTTCAGACCCCATTTCCTCACCACAAGCAAAGGCAGTCTGCAGCGAGAGACAGCTGCCCCAAAAATCAGAGCATCACAAAAGATAACCCAGCTCTGCTGGCTCATTCACAGATTCTTGGGTTTTTTGCAAAGATAATTGCAGTGAACCACATCACAGAACAGCACTCTGTAGCATTTACAGAGGGCTAGATCCTAGGATCCACCTGGCTCTGCAACTCCTAGCAGAAGCAGAGGAGCCTCGGGGCTTCCCCAGATGGGCAGTAAGGCTTAACAAATTATCACGGTTGTAAAACTAAGGATCATTTGTCATCATAGCTCTTAGCACCTTTCACTTGAACCTACAGCAACATACCCATACAGTACACCAGAACTGGAGATCATTTCCACTCTAAATTACAATCACAAAGAGGAATGGGAAGTCAGAGTCCTGCAACGGGCAGGTAGTTTGCCCCCACACCCCAATTTGATCCATTTAATTAAAAGGTGCGAGGGCACCTACAATACTGGGAAATCTCAAACGGTTGTCTTCATTACCAACGTGCTCAAATGTAGATTGCGCTGCTGCCGCGGGAAGGCAAAACTCCAGACTTCTCACATACAGTGTTTTCCTCTAAGTGACACACAGGCCTCAGTATACTCTCCATTTTAACGATGAGCTACTCAAAAATTAGATCATATCCTTTGGAAAACCAACTATAAGGTCACAGGGGTAGTTCCTTAATGAGGAGGACATTAATAATGTCTTCTTTAAAAAAAACATGAAAAGTATTATTTTAATGAAATCAAAGTGGTAGCATCCAGGAGTAGAGCATTAATAAAAGAAATAAGCACTGTCAATGACATCTCTCTTCTTTGCAGTGTTATTTTCCCATTCACCCTCTCTTCTCAGCACATTCAAACATTTTCCCTTTTTTTGGCATTTTCTTCAATGTATCATTTCCTGATGCCACCTCGTTTACAGCCATTTCTTCTCGCTGCTCAGTTCCTAAGTACAGTCTCACACAAGAGGTGAAGTCTCCATTAAAGCACTGGCATAAGCCCTCATTAAATACCATGTGGCGGTGTACTTCATCAAGCCTCCGCCCCTCCCGGACGCTCTCTTCCTCCTTTCTCCAGGAAATCAAGGTCCTTCACATCACCGTGCAACTCTTTGCTTTGTCCTTTCGCAAGTCCGTCGCCACTGTGGAAAGTTCTGGCCTGCCAGGCATGTGTGAAATTCGCTTTGTTGCCCTCTGCGATTTGTTTCGTTTAACATTTTTATTTGTTTTATTCACACACGCCAAGGTGGCAACATGAAAAATGTCTCTGACACTGTTTTCTGACTGTAAGGCTGAGCATTCAATATATGTAGCTGCTCCAATCTGTTTGGCCATATTTGCACCCTAAGGGAAAAAAGAACATGCAATCAATACCAAGTTTCCACAGAGAGCCAAAGCAAACCATACAATTACTTTTCAGCGCTGTTTTCCATACACAGTGTGTTGTCAAAACCAAAGCTAAAGCTCTAGCACTACAGCCAGCAGCTAATTTTGCAAAATAAACAGAGCTTTGGTTCCAAGATGCATGAAACAAGTATCCAAGCATTATCTCCTATGCCGATAAACACAAATTGGAAGAGAGAAGATAAGCTCAGTGACCTGCAAACAACTACAGAGTATTAGTAGGACCTATTTAGCAATTTCACCCTTACACCTTAACTTGCATCCATGAATCACGTGCTCAATGGGAAAGGTCTGGACCTGGCAGCTTCCAGTTTTAAGCCTGCTATCTCCAAAGAGAAAATGTATTCTGACTGCCTTACAGGCTAGCCAGCGTGCCCCTGACCTGGAGCACAGCCCACGTTACATCTCCACGAAGGGGGCAAAGTTCATAGGGAAATGTGCTGTGGGTTTCTGAGTCAGGGACAGTTATATCAATTTGTAGCTAGGGAACACGCAAAAAAAGAAAAAAGGACATTAGTGGTTACACGAGCCCTACTTTAAGTGCATTAAAAATCAAAGCAGGGATATTTGTTCCAGCAGCACAAGGAAAACACGTGACTCTGGCAGATGACAATACCCCGGTATCCTGTTGTGGATTTTGCTACTGGAAGACAATACAGCATTGTGCAAAAAAATGGAGTTGTTTCAATGGAATTTCACTTCCGAGGGATGAATCTTTTTAGCAAGTTACGAAATCCAGCCACATCCTTGACGTGACACTCCTCACATACCCATGGGCCCAAGATACAGGCACAAGTCAGTCCAACCCCTCCTCTTTGCTCTAGTGCCAGGCTGATGGCACTAATCTGTTTGGACCCATGTCTTCAGTATGCACTATTTACACTGCAGTGATGCAGCCATCTTATCAGTTGTAAGTGGGAATGGCTGATAAAGGAGTATTAGTTTGTAGGACAAGCCCTCCCCACAGTTAAACATCTCGACTCCTACTAACCAAGCCTAGCCTATACTTTAGAGCCTCAGAAGTGTTTGCTCAGGTGTAGCTGACTGGAAACTGGCTAGCATACTGGAGGCAAGGTGTCACCATTAACTGGCTTTATCCTCCCCACACTTCCTTATGAAGTTAAGAGGAATGGGGAAAACCCCACTCGGCTCTTTGATCCCATGTTGACTTAGCAAGGCAATGGAATTTAAAAATAAGCTGTGTAACTCGACCCCAGAGGACCCTTCCCTAGAACTAGTGCAGGAGAGCATTGGGTTGCTTCATGCCACCAGACATTTGGCAACCACAAGAAATACAACCATTGCTCAAGTCTAAGCTTTTGCTTATGTAGACTACAGATGAAATTATGGGATTTTGCTGAAGTATGGGCTTCCCTGTAACATGTACAATTTTCCCTTTGGCTGCCAAGTAATAGCTTTGGCTTAGCCCTTTGTCTTCAGTTGATTCCTGTACCTAAGGGGTACAGGCTAAGCTGGGATTCCAGAAGAGATGTGAACCTGCAATTCCAGGGGACAAATCTACCTGTCAGCATATTTTTTGATCGCTGTCTACAGAAAGGGGTGAGACTTGGTGATTTTACTGAAGTACTGTAAAAAATGTAAGATATAAAATTGTGTATGTAATAAGTGCAGACAGTATTTCCTTCCAAGTTTAATACCCAAAGAAAAATAGCATGGAAAATTACAGCTCCAAGGCTGAACAGCATGAATATATACACATGCAACAGTGGTAGTTTGTAACCAGGATGACATCTTCCCCAGCAAGCAGGATTTAAGGACACTTCTGAATTGTTTTACACTAAGGTAAAAACCTTACATTTAGTTTCGTATAAAATTGTCTGAGATGGATGTTTACTGAGTGAAGCATAGAAAAACGCCATAAGCAGCAGAAGCCCTCACAGTACAACATTCCATGCCATATTTTAATCAAGATACTCAGTTTATGGTATCTTTGCATTTTCAAATTTAAACATGCTGTAGGAGGCTGCATTATTAGTAATTGCCTATTAGGAGCTGTTGGTTTGGAAAACCTGAGATTGTGGATGAAACATCAAAAACTGTTTGATAGCATAGGATATATACACTAGCTAAAGTTACTTCTGGAGGTACCATTCTCACTCTTGCACCCTGCAAGGTGTATCTCAAACCACCACTGTGATTCAGCTGCAATGCACAATACATGTGTGACTAATAAGGGGAAGTTTACCTTAGAGCCCAGTTTTCCCATTCTCTACCTCCTCCTCTCCCATGGCCTGATTCCCTTCCCTTTCACCTCTGTTCCTCCATCCCCTGATGCCTGGCTCCAAACTTCTCGCTTCCCCAGCAGCAGAGAACTGCTGCCAAGTATTAAGATGCTTTCTGGATTTGCGGCCACCTTCAGAGGGAGCTACAAGGCATTTTCACAGAACATGTTTTCAGGAAATAGGATTTTTAAGGGGTCAGACTATATGCAATGCCTGTCATGACGCTAAAGTCAAATGTATGAGATTCAAATCTTAAGTTTGAACAAAATATTTCACCAATTTATTAGTAAATAAACAGGACATGTCACATCTCAGTTACTGTTTTGGCCTCTGTAGGCCCAAGAAAGCAGTAAGTTTATTTTCAATTCACTTAAGAGGCTCTTTGCAATCAGTAAGGCTACAATCTTATGATGCTTAAAGCATGCATTGTGGGGCTGCATAATTTTCTGCTGCATCCAATCTGTGGGTAGGCTTTGCCTTTACTCAAAACAGTTTTCAACTTCACCTCCAGCAACTACCAGAGTATGTGCATGTGACTTCTAAGATGCACTTGTGTCAACAGGGGAGAAGTTGATCATAAAGATGGCTACAACAACAGAAAAGAGTCATATCTTCCACCCCGAAGTCCAACAAAGGACGTGGCACATACCTGATCGTAGGACACGGGTGTCTGCCTGTGATTGGAAAGTTCCACTAGTGTGCTTACATCCGTGCGCAGATCTGACTTGCAGCCAACCAAAAGCATTTTGGTGTTTGGACAAAACTCCTGGATTTCACCTTTCCACTGTAAAATTTTAGGTTAGTATTATACTCAAGTAGTTGAATGTTTAAATCCAAAGCAGCAATAGATACAAGATGAAGTTTAATAAGTCATGACATTTCATGTGGAAATACTCTCATGTAATAGTTGTATCTACCTTCAAGCCAACTTCTAAAGGCATTAGTTCCAGCAGAATCTGGTCAAGGATGAAATCTTATACAATCTCATACAGTCATTAATTCCACTGACTTACTAATCAAGGGGGAATGAATTGAGATTGTTTACCTACATGAGTAAAGGTTTGCAGACCCGTCGCTCCTCACAAGCGGTAAACACCCAGCCACACCATTTGCAGACAGGAGCCAATGAAACCTGGTGTCACCACATTCAATGGCTCCTCAAGATGGAGCTACAGAGGCAGGTCTTGTATGACCACAAAATAAGCATTGCTATATATTGGCTCATGGCTACAGCCTCACACCTAAAACTACACAAATCTGTCAAGGGTTCAGCTATTGTGAACCAGTAATAAGCCCTTCAAACAGAACTTGTGATAGATTCCTTGGGCTTCTTCCCCTTCTACGTGGTTATTTTGAGAACACAAGAAAGCCAAAAATTTCCCGGATTTTCCAATCTGAACAGATCACACAGTCCCTAAAACTTAAGAGTATCATTTGGGTTTAAAAGCATATTAAGAAAAATCTCTTACAGAATTAAACAACAGGATAGTAACCAACATTATCAGGGACAGAAAAGAAAAAAGACAGCTCTAGATGCTTGTTGGCACAGTTAGTAGCTGAGAGAATAGTCTGAAGTATTTTCTGTAGACTATTCAGAGCATTGTATGCCACTTTATTTCCAGTGACACAAGAATCACTGGCCCCAGCTACAGGGAAAAAAACCCCAGGAACTTCAGGTCATTAAGCCTTGAAGACAACACTGCTAAGTTTGAGTCATGCCCAGTGACCAAGGAGAGGACCAGGACCACCCTGCAAACACAGACCTTGATTATCAAAATTCAATGTTTTAGCTCAGGGAAAGTCTGGCACTGAATCTCGGATCACTGAGTTGTGAAAAATTCTGAAGTTTGGTGCAGGATTGCATTTCTCTGCCACTGCTAGGTCTTCTGGTGGCTTCCAGAGGCATTTGTCACTGGCTCCTTCTAACTTCAGGCTGAGAAATTATGTAAAGCCATGGCAAAAGTCCAAACACTTGGCAGGCACGTTTTAACTGTCTTTGCAACATGGCAAAGTTTCTCAATCCTGTCTGTTGTATGAATATAACGTGAGAGAATTTCTTGCTGCACCCAGCCCTGTACCTCACACCACCCTAAACAATTCACTGCCGTCTAAGGGCTGAGGAATGAGATTTACTTCACCCCTGAGCGTCCATTAGGGAGTTTTTGTTTTCAATTAACATTCATTCCTTTCAAACAAATGATCTCAAATTCTAGCAGTGCAGAGCACGGCGCTGTCATCTCTCCATTAAAAGAAACAAACTGAAGTTTCCAATGTAGGAACAACACCGCTCTTCAAATATTTAAAGACATGCTATTCAAACAGTTCTGTACTCAAATGTTTCTCGAACACTTGCCTTTTTTAGCACACTGTCAAGAGTTTCTGGCCGACTGATGTCAAAGCAAATCAGGACAGCATCAGAATCTGGATAGGAGAGCGGGCGGACATTGTCATAATAAGGAGACCCTGCAGGGAAACAAACAACATTTTTGTTAGTTTATATTTTTCACTTTCTGCAGTCATTCAGACTTATTCAAAAAGTTTAGAAAGGTTTTCAGTGAAGCTCTAATAGCACCCAGCTCCCATCTTTTCTTCAACAGCACTGTATTCCCCAAACACTCACTGCAGTTGCTCATTTCCCCACTTCCCTTTTGTTTCTCACCTACAAAAGCAACAGCTTTCCCAAGTAACTAAGAGTGATGGCACCCCAGTGATCCATCTCCTACCAAAAGCTTGTGATGCCCCCAAGAACAAGGGAAGGGAAATCGGGTCAGCCCAAGTTTAAGTCCCAGCATTAACCTGCAGGAATTTGACTTTGAAAGCAAATCCTTAACCTCGAAAAGGCTTCTTCAAAGCAGATTTGTCACAGTTGCACATTCATGGAAAAAATTCAGAAATTTTTGAAATAAATCAGTTTTGATTCTTCTAACATTTAATTTAAAACAAATAGTTCCAAGTGCAAAAAGCATCTTTAGTTGTCATGGATATCATAAATTTTTAGAAGAAACTCTTGCTTCAAATAAAAGCGTTTGTTGCAGTACTCCAGCAGGAAAGAATGCCAGTCCCGTAGGCAGGCACGCAAGTTATCGGTCACAAAAAGCCTCACCAATTTGTAAACCACTATATGCTTGCAATAAATGTTGATAAAAATTTGTTTTATGGGCTAAACATAAAAAAGATCAAAGCTAATCTAGTAATCTGATGGAACAGAAATAGGTCCAACATTGCCCTTTGTGCATGTTTTACTTCCAGAGCTCTTAACGGATACAGTGTTTTCCCTAAGAATTGTCACGATGTGCAGAGTTACAAATATATCTCCAGAGTCAGAAATCTCATTTTTATCATCTGGTAGCAGGTTTGGGGGGAAAAAAAAAAATCTTTTTCTAGGAAGTTCCAGTCACTCAGCCACCATTCGGTTTGGCCTTAACTCTGCTGAAGGTTCACTTACTGAGGAGAACGCATTTCTGATTTCGAAGGGTACTTAAAGGGTTAAGTGGTCCAACAGGGTAAGGGCTTGGGCTTTAAAATGCATGCCTGCAACTTAAAATGCATTTTCTTAGTCATATAGTCTTATTTCTGTATTTTTCCCTTATGAACCTAAGATACAGCATAGAACATATGCAACAAGAATACAGCTTTCTAGAGTTTTGGGGTTATCAGCTAATTATATCAACAATTTTCCAACTATCTAGAACTAATTGGCTGTAAGGTCTCAGAGGCTGAGCAGACTATTAACTGGATTAGAGAAATTCCTCAAGTTTTTAACTGACAGACAGCTCAGGCTGCTGCACAAAGCAGAGCGGGGAATGGTGTGAACGTATCGCAGATGACTTAAGTTGGACAGCTTATACTGGAAGGAAGGAGTCAAGAATCCCAGGAATGTTGTTTTTGAAATGAAGAGTAACACATGGGGAATGAAGCATTACCAAACTAGGTAGCAGAAGGTAATTTGTTGAACAAGACTGTTTTATTCAAACGCTCATCTTCATAAATGATGTCAATCTAACAAAGAGGCAGCTGTCAAAAACTGCTCTTCAAAAAACAGTTAGCTGTCTTCAGCAGTAGATGACATGTTAGAAAGAAATCTAAACGAGCTGAGCTGACCGGTAGTTAACTGTTCCTTTGAGCTCAGCTCTGCTTGCAGCGACTATCAATAAGCATTTTCTACTACTAATTATTCCCCTGCTATCTCCAGCACTGCTATTACAGTGACTCCATCCTGGAGCCCCGGGGCAAAGTTATTTATCCCAGAGCCCCAGGGCCAACTTATTTACCCTGGACAGGCGAATTACAAAGCAGTGTGCCATTAACTAGCCACCTGCACTGCTCTGCAGCATTAAACCGGCCAAAGCACAGACTGCTGCCCCGCCGCCAGCCTGCATGCTGGTGAGAGCCACCGCCTGGCTAGCACATCTCCCTGCCAGGCTCGGGCAAGCAAGGGCAGGATTGAAGATCATTAATGCCTGGCCAAACGGTTGCTGGCTAGAAAGGAGTCTCAAAAAAGCCTCACCCAGAAACTAATTCCTTAGACATACCTATCTTCTCACTCACCAGTCTTCAGGGATACAACATACCATATATGTCCATCAGCATGTATTTATGTATACATACAGTCACCACCTCCAGCCCAGAGACTCCTTTCTACTGTGTCAGCTGTAGCTGTGTTTGTTTTGAGGGTTTTTCTTTTTAGGTTTTCCTTCTGAACCTCTCATATTAAAGATGCTGAGCTAGAATAAGTGCACTTTCATAGGCAGTCTTTCTGCTCGGGTGCAAGCTAGGAGGAATATTTGACACCTCCTTTTCTTTGGGGTAATGTGTGGCAGAACAAACGGGAACCATTTAAACTACTCGGGCTGCAGTTACCAACAAAGGAAATTTCCTAGTCTCATTCAACAGCAATAACTGAACCTTTATTACTGCGCAAATAAAGAGGGGCTACGGCCCTTGCTGTGCGAGCCTATTCAATCTGGCATTTCATCGTTTCGCCCAGAGAAACCCTCAGAAGCCAGGAATCTCAGGAATGAGGCTCAAGTCTGAACAGACAACTTGAGCACAGCCCAGTAAGGCTGCTAGCTCTTTTTCAAGTTAGTCTGTAGATTTGAAGCCGTGCCAACCCTAGAAAACAGAAGGAGAATGGAGAGCTACAGCTATGGTATTTGTGGAAAAAAAATAAGCCTATTTGTGTTTGCGGTTCTCTTCCTACAAAATAAAACATTTTTGTCAAGGACAACACGGATGATTTTTCTGTTTTATCAAGGAATTGCTGATAATGCTGTAGTTCATCTTTCTTTGCGGTGGCAGTATATTCCAGCTGCAGTCCCCCTTTTTTAATGTTTGCCAGCTTAAATAATTTAAGCCAAAATAATTTAAACATTAAGACTCAACTACTTTTAAAACCTTATGTTTCATGCAAAGTACAACATAAATTCAGCTTTTAAACTGAAATAAAACCCCTCACCAGCAATACAGTTGGCTTTGGTCTACAGAAGATACCAAAGCTTAAGTTTAAATGTTGATATCTTAATAAATAACAGAATTAAATCGTTAAAGCATACTTGATTTTTTGATGCTTAGTACTACTCTAGGATGCTAGATCATGGAGAGCTGATGCCCCCTTTACCTGCAAGACCCAAAGCCACCACCAGTTCCAACCAGGAGGTTCAGCCTCACATCCCACCTACGTAGCTGAACCTGGGCAGCTCGTGCTCCCCGCACTGCTCAGCCTCTGCTTGCCCACGGGCCCTAAGGGAAGCGGTGCTCAGTAACAGGCAAGACTTTACTATTTACACACCACCAAGCAGCCATCAGGCATTAGTCTTTGTAGCCTTTTGGACTCCAGTCAACTGAAAGAACAACAGTTGAACAGCAGCACTCTCCCTCCCAAACCCTTGGGCTCACTAATTATCAGCTACATAGAAAACACATCAAATACTGCAGTGGTCGCTCTAAGTAGCTGACTCACTGCTGATGGCTTTCCTCCTTCCAAATCCACCTTGGCTATTTTGGAGAAAATGCAGGTGATTTTGTATACTGAATATCATAGAACAGGTCATCTCCAAGCACGTGAATATCACAATATTCATAGCACCTCAAACAGAAACCAGGACTCTCGTAGGTGACTTGGCATTCCCAGTTATCAATTCTGATTATTTCCCCTCTAAAGAGGAAAAAACTATAAAGACTAGTTACTGTTGCTCTGCCATGAAAGAAAAAAAAAATCACATGGCTCAATACAGCCAACTTGCAACTGAACTGGAAGGCAAAGAAAGAAATTTGACATTCCCTTTACAATGCTTACTGCCAGAGAGCTCAGGAACACAGTAACTTTAATTCATGTATGTTTCAGATGTCTTCTGAAAGATTTCAGCAAAAAGCTTTATAATTAATATTATGCTTCTATATAGACACTGAACACATTGTGCACATTCAAATCACAATAAAGCTAACCTGATTTAAAGCTCTAAGGCCCTTCTGGATTTAATTATATGCTAATCCCCAGCAGTGCATAAGTATTTCTGGCCCTGTTGAGAATTATTTTATTGGCATATCCACATTTCCACAGTTCAACCAATAAAAAAGAAACTAAAATATGTTTTAGGGACAGGTATGTAAACCTAATTAATAGCATGTGATTTCTGTGCCACAGCTGCTGTTGTACTAGTAAGAAATATAAGCGTCTAAGAAGCCAAAACCTTGGTAAATGCAGGTTAAGACCATGCCTGTGGTAGACAAAGACATCTAATACACAAGTATTCTTCACAGTGTCCATGAGACTACAAGATGAAGCTTCAGCCTGAAGAAGCTTCTAATACTCTACCTAGCAAAGTAAGCACACAGCTCCCGAACAGCTCAAGACTGCCATACTATGTTACCACAGAGTGGAATAATTTATGGTGTAGTTAGATTGCAACCAGACATTCCTGCTTTGAAAGAAGGGTTGGTAGTCCAAAAGCCAATTGAAATTCAAGTTGGCAAGTGCTTTCCTTAATGCTGTGGGTAATTTAAATCCTTATAATGACTTGCAGAACTAGACAGTACCAGAAAATATTTGAATAATGAAACTTCCCATCCCACTCTTACTTGTGAGAGTGTTTTGTCCCGGATTTCTACAGGCATATCCAAGATACAACAAAAACTTCCCAATAAATTTACAGCTAGCTTTAAAATGTCCTATCAATTGCATGACTCTCTACATTTTGTACTTAAGAGTCCTCTAGGAAAAAGCACATTATTATTATACAAAGGATCGTAAACCAAAACCATGACAGCAGGGCCTGTTCCCACCATAACACAAGGTTATTTTAACCAACGCCTACAGCTTTTCTCATTTTCTCAGTAAGCAAAAAAACGCTTAAAGTGGCAGGACCTTCCTTCCTTTGGAAGGAATGCAAACCCCAACATTAACTCAAGTTAGAAATTAATTTGCAAGGCAGCCTGTTGCATGCCCCCAGTTAGAAAACAGTTAAAGAGAGTTAAAGATGGATACTAAATACTGATCAAGTCATCTTTCAAGTCTCTGCAGTATATTGCAATCTAACTCAGGTAAACAGCATCCTCCCAAGAGATACTGAAGTACCTCAAATGACTCGAGCCATTACTTCCCCCATGTTGCAACGAACGTTATCTTCCATCAGTATTTGGCAGTTAATCGGTCATATTTTTAAGTTACCTAGATCTAGTCCCGCTTTAAAAATGTCATTAAGACATTTATTCTACCTCAGCAGAGGACTAGGACAAAGACTTGTAAAAAATAAATTACCAAGAATTTAAGATAATGCTAAACCACTATCTTATCTTCTGATGTCCCTTATCTGGTGATGTGCTTTTGCACTGGGTTAATGGGTTAGGGTAGTGTTTCTTCTTGCAGTTGGTGAGAAGGGCTGTTTACGGAGGGGCAATTCTCCATCCACAGAGTCCCACAACCACAGGATCCACTGTTCAGTAATACTTTGTAAGACCAGGCATTGGATCTTTCAAACATTTCCTCTCCAGTGTCAGATTGCAGACAAATTAGCCCCTTCATCTTAAGCTTCTGACTCAGTCAAATTTTCTTTTGGTTCCAGGACAGGCCTGAGAGGATGACACGCACACGCAAAGGCTGGCAGATGCTTCTTCCACTGCTTTTGTCTTTTGAAGTGCTACAGAATATTTCATTACATGGGTGTCTCCAGCCTTTGACATACAGATTCCAAACCTTCCCATGTCAAACAGCTTAACCTGCATGCGTGTCGTATTTTAATAACTAAAAGATAAAATTTTCCAAAATAACATCACTAACTATTAATTTTTAATAAGCCCTTACTCCATGGTGCTTGTTAGAGCCAGCTTGGTAATCAGGATGAAAGCTCAAACCAGACACACTCTAGAAGTCTGCAAGTCTTACTTGGCATAAGATGAAGAAAAAAAATCATTTCAGAGCTACGCTGATACTGGTTGTGGGCACAGAGGCTGTCTTTTCCCAGTAATCGTGTTGCAAGAATTTGGAGTCATTTCCTCAACAGCAAGAGGAAAGCCAACTCACCGCCTGGACGCCTTCTTTTTTAAAAAGGGATTAACATTTTCGTTTCTCGTAAAAGGACTGCTTTTGTATTTAGAAGGAACCGCTGGGTCCAAATTCAGCATTAAAAAGCTACCTATACAACCTGCCTAAAGAAGCTCGCATACTCTGTCAAGTTCCTCCAGCTTTTTTTCCAATCACTTCTGCAGAGTTAATGTTGATCCACGCTTGCCTTAATGGTTCATGGTGTCATTCACCCTGACCACCTCTCTCCGTGCGCCCAGTTATGGCGCAGCAGAGACTCACTGGCTGTCTATGCTCCTCTCCGGCACGGAGGTGGCAAGTTCAGGAGTTCATCCTCACCACCCTGGCAGTAAGCTTAGTCCAATTAACAACAGCAGGATCTAGAGGAGTTCCTGGTCTAACGTGAGATCTAAGACACCAAAAACCTCAATCTCTGAGGCATGTGAGCCAGTGTTTTTGACGAGGCCGCTGAAGGCACAACTGGAAGAGGGATGAGGACCCTAAGCAGTGCTCACGGTAAGAAAGGATGGCTCCTTCAGCAGGCTAGAGATGCCTACCTCCCTAGTCTTTCCAGGCTGTAAAGACTTCTCAAAAGCAGGGGGAGAAGTACTGTATTTTACGAAAACAACCAAACCAGGCATTAAGGAGGCCACAAGGAACTCGAATGGGAGCTGATGTAATTTACCATTAGCACATATAAACACCTCTTTGCTCTTCTATAGGTAAAGCAGGGTTCCACAGCAGCGGAGGAGCAGAGGTACCCCTGGAGCCCCTCAGAGAAGCTCCTTCCAGTCAGGCAGGTGAGAACACATACCCCTGCCCTGCCTGCCTTCCCCTGCAGCGCCGACGAACCGCTCCATGGAGGGCTCTCCACACCCTTTTCCCTCCCTAAAAGTCAAGTATATGGCTCAAGTATACCTCAGATTTTTAAAAAAAAAATAAAAAACCAGAAGCAGCCGCCCGACTGGCACCGCTGCCGCTCGCTTCTGGGGACAGGCACCCCCGCCGCGACCGTGAGGGGCTGCGGGGCCGCCGGGACGGTCTCCGGCTCCCCCGACCGACGGGGCTGCCGCTCCCCACCGATTTACCCCCCCACACACACACACACTCTCCCGCCCCCGGGGAGCGCTCACCCGAGGTGTCCCAGAGGCTGAGCTCGATGCGCTGCGTGTCGATCTCGAAGCTGGCCGTGTAGTTCTCGAAGACGGTGGGGACGTAGCTCTGCCGGGAGACAGCGCACAGTCAGCCCGCGCCCACCGCCACCGCCCCGGCCCCGGCCCCGGCCCGCCGCGGGGAAGCACCCACCTCGGGGAAGCAGTCCTTGGCGAAGACGTGGAGCAGCGCCGTCTTCCCGCACTGGCTGTCGCCCACCACCACGATCTTGCACTTCACGTTCTGGTTGGGATCCATCACCGCCTTGCTCGATAACTTCTGGCTCGCTCTTCTTTCCTTCATTGATCTCGGCTTAGTCCCTCGGCCGGCCACAACAAAAGAAAAAAAAAAAAAAACCAACACACACCTCAAAAAAATATTTAAATAATTAAAAAAAAAAAAAGGGGGGAAGAAAAAAAAAAAACCCCAGGTGGAAGTGGCAGAGCCGCGGGACGCGCCACCGTCCCCGCTCCGCCCGCCGGTCCCGCGCAGACTGCTTTGTCCCCCCACCGCCCCTCCTTATTTATAGCTTCGCATCCGCCAATCACCGCCCGCCGCCGGTGCGGGGCCCGCCCCCTCGCCGCGCGCTGCCGCGGGCCGCCGGAGAAGCGCGCCCCCTAGGGCAGCCGCGCGGCGCCGCAGCCCCGAGCGGGGGCGCTGGGGTGGGGGGGTCCCGGTGCCGCCCCCCCGCCCGCTCCGCGGGGAGCCCCTCCCGCCTGGCCGCCCCCCCCCGGTCCCCCCCGGCTCCGCCGGGACGGGGCCCATCGGCCGAGGGCTGGGGTCAGCCCGTGCCGGCGGCAGGCCGGTGTCATCCTCTCAAGGAGAGGCCTGGTGTGGGGCCGGCACCCTCAGGAACGATGCGTGAATAAAGGGTGGTTTTTGTGGTAATTTTATACAGGCCGTCTATAAATCTCAGTGCTACGAAAGGGAACCGGCGGCGTGCGGGGCTTTGTGGCCTCCTGAGGGGCGGCGAGTCGTGCCAGGATGGCTGCTGCCGCCGGGGTCCCTCAGGGGGTTGCCCCTTCCAGGGCCACAGGCCGGGGTCCCTCAGGGGGTTGTCCCCTCCAGGGCCACAGGCCGGGGTCCCTCAGGGGGTTGTCCCCTCCAGGGCCACAGGCCGGGGTCCCTCAGGGGGTTGCCCCTTCCAGGGCCACAGGCCGGGGTCCCTCAGGGGGTTGCCCCTTCCAGGGCCACAGGCCGGGCTGAGGAGAGGCCCTTGGCTTCGGCCTCGGCGGCACCGCAGGACTGCCTCAGCTGGGCAGTGGTAGTGACTGTGGGCAGAGGGGGTTTTCACTCAAAACATGGGTGTGAGGAGCATGTCGGGATCTTGGGAAAACATCCCCACTGTTAACGCGCTCCTTTTTTTTAGCTTCCTGGACACGAACCCAAGCAACACTGGATAACGGCTTATGTTCACCAGAGGACTGAATGCTGCTCTGACTGAAACAGCAGATTCTGTGACAGCGCGGGGTAAATCTTTCCTGAAGTGACAGCTCCGAACAAGGGACGGTTTGTGAGCGGTTCGCAGCACGCTTCTCCGTCAAGTGCCCCTCTCCTCTCCCGTATGGCTCTGCGTGGCAGGCAGACAGACGCCCTCGGAAAGGGGCTGCCAGCAGGCAGGAGGGCTGGAGCAGAGCCTGCCTCCCCTCCTTGCTCGGAACTCAGGTGCCAGCTTCGCCTAGCGCAGCCGAAGACAGGGCTGGCCTTCGTGAAGGTGGGGTTTTGGCCTTATCGCTTGAGTGAGTCATCCAGGTCACGAACTAGCTCCGTGTCAGTTCTGGGCTGAAATGTGAGCAATTAATAAAGTTTTACAACATCCTGAAACAGAAAGCGCTACTATCTTATGCATGTTTGAGCATACGAGGTACTCCAGTGACACAGACAAGAGAATCCCAAGCATGACATTTCAAAATTCAGTGCTAATATTCTTGATTTTGTTCCGATGTGTCACATCTTCAGCTGGTCAAATTGCTCAGCTCTAATGAATTTTCCAAAGAATTTAAGCCTTGGTTTCTGCTTTGAAATCATGAGCAAAACACTGAAATTTGTAGTGTGTGCATTATTTGTAAGGCCTTACTGAAAAGTTGGAGCAGCCAACTTTCTGTCTTTCATTTTTTTTAAATTAAAAGCTGGTCTCAGCTATTTTGCAGTCTCCATCCATCCCTGCTGTCCACCAACACGGCTTCAGCTCTTTGGACAGATGATGGAATGGGAGAACAGTGGATAAGCAGCGAGGAAACTTATTGCTCACAGCAAGCTGGTTTTCTCTCTTTTGTTCAGCTGTGTATATTTGAACAGGAGATAAGTCTGGAAAAATACAGTTGCGTAAATGCTCTCATGTCTTCTCCAGAGTGCAGAAAATCCTGTTTCTTCATTCCCCTCCACTCCACACTGAAACACGTGGCAGCCTCACGGGCATATGCAGGTGGGATAGAGCTCTGGAGGTTCAGCTCTAGCTGTATATTCTTTCTGAGTCCAACACACCAACTGAGGCATATCTGTTGAATATAAGGAGAAAAGAAGACGGGCTTGAAAGAGTTCTTTGTTAATCCTGAATGGGAGTTGGGTATGAACATCTGCTCCCTATCAGTTCATCAGTCACCTCCATACAGATAGAGGCAATATGCACCAAAGCTGGTGCTGATGCTGCCCGTTCCTTGGTGGTCCTCGGCGTGGCCGGGACCAAAGGTGCCCAGCGAAGGAATTGGTGCTGCTGGGCACCGCGCACTGGGGCTGGGGGAGGCAGCTCCCTCGCACAGCTCACGTGAAAAATTTGCTTGCATCCAGCTATGTTAGGAATGTGGAAACTTTAACGCACACAGAACCCTTACTCATCATGACCACAGAGCTTCCATCAGCACGCTTCCCAGTGGTATCACATTTACATGCTTTGTTTGCTCTTATGGTTCGGAGGCTGCCAACATCACCCAGCTAAACCCCGGGGCTTTCAGGGTGCCCTGCAGTGCGTTGGGCACTTGTGACAATCAACAAGCTACAAGACACCCCTGCCTGCTCCAAAACTGCCTGCTTGTTGTCATTCCTTGGGGAAGCTGTTCCAGATATGTTAATCCCCATAAAACTATTATTCATGTCATACGCTTAAGTTTAATGCCTTTTCCCATATCTTGATAACTCGGGGGATAACGCAGTGGGGTTAACATTTCCATTGGTATTTTTCACACACAGTCTGGATTTTGATTTATAAGGCAGGGTTTCTTGCTTTTCTTAGTTCGAATTCCCCATTTTTCTTCAGACCTGATTCCTTTCTAGACTTTCACAGTTTCTCCGCTTTCCATCGAAGAAAGCATTATGCATATGTTAATAACATATATACAATCTAGTATTATCTGTGGTAATGACTACTGATCTAGTATAAGATGTTATGGGAATATCAAAACACATTTCTCTCCTCTCACAAGTAATCTGCCTGAACACTTTCTATGGCTATAATAAGAGTTGAGAGCAAGTGCTTTTAGTATCAGAATGACTGCTTGATGATTTAAATCTAAAATTGCCATCGGAACATCTCTCCCTGCGATGCCAACTACCAAAGCATCTGTGGAAAGTATTAAACAATATACATAAAACATGAACCTTACACATCCCATTCCCTCCTCCTTTTCGTGCGCGTGTGTGTAGCTAAATGGGACGTACGTTAAAAGAACATTATTAAGGTTTAAGGTTGAACACTTGTGTATTAGGAAATGCGTATTTCCTGTGTGTCGGAAATGTGGGCTCCCTTGTGAGTATGCGGTGATAGTCATTAATTTCACGATCACGTATTATTTTTTCCCGAGAACCTATTCAGCCCACAGAGCGATATTGTCACCTTAACGAGCAGCTATTCAGAAACATCTGTACTTCTCACAGGCCAGCGTGTAATCCGTGCCTCATTTAGGAACGCTATTCAAAACCTTCTTCTGAACACATACCCATTTGTTATCTCTTCTATGGGACTTATCAATGTAATATTTGAGTTCTTAACAGATGAAAAGAAATTATTTCTCGCCGCTGCCTTACGAGATGACATGATCTGAGGAGGCCTGTTTGACAGACGAGAAGCAGCAAGGTCACAAGTACCCGCTAATTCCGGTTGAGCCTCGGTTCATTCCCAATACTTAATGTTCTGCGGCACCGCAGATGTTTAAAACAGAGCTCCTGCTGCTTTCGTGTGTAGCCGTGAGCGGTTAGGACTTAAAATCAGAAAGCACTGCCTCACATTTTCTGCGTAGGGAATGACAAAACCTCCCTTAGGGAAAAATAGGGATTCAAGTGGCTCGACTGCTGCACGCGGCCCAGACCACTGCCGAGGGACGGGAGCTTTGGCTGCCGAAACCAAAACCGGATTTTATTCTGTTCCAATGAGGGTTTAAAATTGATGACGGTAGGATGAGTATGAGCTTCTCCTGTTTTGTGATGTTGGTACAATAATATGCAGGAACAATGGCAATTGTGAAAATAAACGGTAATTACCTGTGAACTGAAAACAAAATGAAGCTTGACACTCTTATAATCTGTATTTTGGCATTTAGAAATCTGGCCATAGCTACACTACCGAGAAAGAATTACATAAATTCGTAAAATTACTTCAAGACATCAGTGACTCTCCCTCACTTAACTGACAGGTCGTTGAGTGCTGAGACTTGGATGGGAAATAAAGCTCAGCTATTCTGAGTTCCAGGAGCTGAGGGCAATGCTTTAACAAAGTTATAAGCACACTAAAATGATTTTAAAACCCCTTAATAGTTAAGGGAGGATATTAAGACAGAGGACAAGGTATTTTAAAATACTGACCGTAGCATAATTATGCACATGCGAGTGGGATCCCGTATCTCGTGCAAACCTGGTGTGCTGTTCCGCGGCGCCCGCAGCTCCCCAGCACATCTGCTCCTGGGCCCTATCCCCAGGGGCTGCTTTAAGGCATTTATTCACATAGCACCAGCGGGATGGCAGGTGTGTTGTTCCCTCCCCTTTACGGGAGGGTAACACAGTGGTTAAATGACCTCCCCAGGAATACACGTGGAGCCTACGGCAGCGCCAGTAAAGTGAGGGCATGCGGGAGGTGATCACACCCTTTTCCCATGTTTGCCCTCTTCCCAACACACCACCCAGCTAAGGAGGCTCTGTAGAAGCCACAAAAATTATGTGGATTATTCACACATATGCCTTAATTCGGTCTCTGGAAAAGCTTGATGTTTTGAGAATAGGAAAATGTATCTATTAGGACCCAGAGAAACCCCACCTGGGGCCACTTCTTGCAAGGGGAAGGGGTCGGCGTTCAGATACAGCCCCGCTGTGGCTTGCAGCCGCTTGACCTTCTTATCCCACCAGCTGGGGAATTGCCTCAAATCAAAACTTCCCTGAAGCAGAACTTACTCCTCCTGGGTAAATACATCTAAACCAGGACAACTCCTGGATAAACACAGTAAAGTATCTCATGCAAATCCAACGTTAGCTGCTTTGCTGTTACATTATGTATGATTTGTTAGTGCTCGCAGTAAGAACAAATTGCACGTCGGGGGTGTTCTGCCATCCGTGAAATCACGTGCAGCTCAAGGACATTTTCTGCTGTAGGATGGTATGGGGAACAGCCCTTAGTGAGCAAGAACACACGTGAGAAGCCAAAAATCAGCATTCGGAGCCCACAGCTTTAACTTTGGTATTTTGTCTAAATTCCTAATGCTGTTGTGCATTCCTCACTCATACAAAATCAGCACAAACATCTTATGAAGTACTTCTATCCGCAGACATCAAAGAGTACGAGTCCTTAATCTGGATGACAATATAGGATTCAATTTCAAGACAAAGGAAGAATTGTTTTGAGATTAATTTTTTTCAAAGCCCCATCCAAATTTGAAGAAACATCCAGAGCTGTATTAAACAGATCTGGATCTGAACTCTGATCTGAACCGGGCTGATCTGAAGATCCATTGAAATTTGGGGAGAAAATCCTATTGAATTTATTGTGCTTTGGCTCAGAGTGAAATGATTTCTAGGCGTTGTTTGAGAATACCCTGCAGACAAAAAGATTTCATTTTCAGTTCCTGGAGGTTAATTACGGAAATTCGTTATAGAGGATCAGCAGTCCCAGTTGCTGGGGAGACAGTAAAACTATTTGATATGAAATGCTAGCCTAGAGCTGGATAAAAATTTTCTGACAGAATGGTTTCCCATCAGAAATATTGATATGCTGAAGGCACAATGTTTTGCAGAACTGCTTCAATTTCAGTGAAATTTTGTCTTAGAAACTTTCTGATATGAAGCTCTCTGGTTGCACCGTTCTGATTTAACATTTTTTTAATGAGACATTCAATTCCAAGGTTTTCTTAGAATATATTTTTTGGAAATATGTAAGAAATGTGTAAGCTTGAACATTTTGACTTTAGTCAAAGGATGGATTTAATTTCACAGGGAATTTTGAAATCCTTTTTCTTTAATCCCATTTTGGGATGGAAAAAGCAAGTGAACTTGTGTAATCCCCAATTCTCACCCAGCTCTGGCCTATCCCAGCGGGTGCTGGGGGCCATGGACAGAAGCTGGGAACAGCTTCCAGGGCAGAGTGGAGTGGATTAGGTCAGTACTGCATGTCCTTACCCATTCCTGTGAACGCTGCACTTCACAGGACTTTCCCTGAAGGCAAAGCGGCTTTAAATTATTGCTGAAGAGCAGAAAGAACTCGGCAAATAATAAATGCAATTTCTTTTTTTGGCCGCAGTACCACCAAGGCAGTTTAATTGTCCCGAGGAAGCTAAAACTGTTTCTCTTCTCCTCGAAGTGCTGCCGGCTGGAGCCGTGCTCCCCACCCCTTCATACCACACCAAGCCTCAAATATTCGGTGAACCAAAGCTTTCCTGGCTGCACAGACATACTTGTAATTCTTGCCCATGTGAATGAGTAACAGCAGCGTCCGGGGCAGCAGCATAGGCCCTCAGAAACATAGCAAGCATTTTTTCTGTGCCATTTGAAACTCTTAACATGCTTCAGCATTGATTTTTATTGTTCTTTTCTGAACCATAGGCATGCCCTTTCCCACCATAAAGTCACAGGGCCAAGTTCTGTGCTGAATTTCTCCACTTATTAGGCTTGTGAAGCTGGTAGCTATAGCCTCGCGGATGAGCAGTGCCAGGCTGTGATTAATCTGGCTCCGCTCTGCAGAAAAACCTCAGGAATTTCGGGGGGGAAAGCAGTAGGGTTCGGCAGGACGGCCACGGGCACCCACACGGGGCAAACCACCCGCCAGCTTGCCCCCAGCAGTGACGACCTGCAAGTGGTGGGGTTTGCATGCACAGAACCCAGCGCTTCTGTAAAGCGAATAGCAGAGAGAAGAAATCCTCTGCGAGAAGCAGTGGTGAGCGGCGCGTTTTGCAGTGACACGCGGGGATTCGGGAGGTGCAAGGGTGTCTGTGGGAACTGGGCATCTAAATCTCTGGCCCAAAATAAGAATAGTAAATGTTCAACCTTATTAAACTTCCTCCTAGACAGTCACTGAAAAAGCAAAAGCTCCTAGCACAAATCCTTACCCCCAAATTTCTGTTTAACTAAAAGCCGTTCATTTTCGAGACAGCTTCTTCATGGCCATGGCTGTCGGCACCGAGGGATTACTGCTTCAGGAGGAGCCGCTCTCCAGGGCTGCTTGCGTGAGGCTGCGGACCAGAGCTGCAAAGCAAAAATGAGATTTAAACCAAGCCCCTGGGTCAAACAGGACTTTCTGGGTCATGGTGATCCCGGCCTTGATTTTCATCCACGTTCCCTGCAGCCGGGAAGATGAAATGCAGAGTTTTGCTCCATTTCTTTGCTTGCTTCGAGATGCTGTAGTGGTGCATGGAGGGATGCGACGTGCCCAGCCCCAACTCCTGGGCTCGCTCTGCGGTGTTTCCAGGACCTGGAGCTCAGAAAGCACCAGCATGGATGGATGGACGGTGGTGGGCAGCAGGCTGGGGGTCCCACGGCTGCTACTGCGAGAGCCTGTCCCACCTCAGCAACTCCTAAACTAGATTAGGCTGAAAAAGGGTGAACGTCTGTGGGTTGCACACGCTTTGACTCCCTTCAGAGAGAGGCAAACGAGAGGCTAATTAGGCAAGTGTTGGTTGCAGCAGGTTTCACACACTTTCTGCCCTGAGATTTCCATAGACAGGGAAAGTTAGTTGCTCTAATTAAATGACTCAGAAAAGACTAACTGGTCTTCTAACGCATTTTGGTTTTGTAGTTGGGTGTTTGCAAATGAATGATTCCAAATTTTAAATCTCTTCTTCCTACACTGCTGTTTACTAAATAAAACAAGTTTTATAGAAAGGTTATAGAAAGCAAGGGCTCCTGGAGCGGCTTCACTTTATTTGCGGCTTGGTATATCGTAAAAGAAGGGTTGGAGGGAACCTGCAGGACATCGCTGCTCCATCCCTTCCCCTCCAAACCCCATGGAGTGTGTGGGCTCCATGCTGGCAAGGCGAGGAGTGCCAGGCTTTCCGAGCCTTGGGAAAGTGTCGCTGGGTTTGCCTGTGTGGCTCTGGGCTCCGTGAGGTGGAGGGGAGGCAGCGGCGGGGAATCGCTGGGAGAGCGGGGCTCGGCGCAGGGCTCGGGCGTTGCTGCAAGATTCCCCTTTGCCTCTCCAGGCCCAGGAGCGGACTGGCAGCAGCAGCGGTATCCTGCATAAATCACTCCAAAACTCTCCCTGCCTATATTGGATGCATTAAAAATTAATTACTTAGTTATTTCGTATTGAAGGCAAGACTGAGCAATAAGAACCAAATCCTGTCCTCAGATAAAACCATTACATCAGCTGCGCGGAGCGGTCTGGGAGCCTTTAGGAGCCTAGAGATGTGCTTGCCCTTATGCATAAGCCCGTGCTCAGCACATCCAGGTGAGCGGCTGCACACGCTGGGCTGGGTATTAATGCACAGGTTGGATTTCAGCTGGAACATGTATTTGCAAAGTCAAAGGAAAGCCTCATTTTTTTCACCATAAAAGGTAAGGAGCAAAATTCCAGAGCTGAATTTACATGTCCTGCTGCTCCTCAACGTGGGAAAAGAATGCTGCGTCCTCCCACGTATCTGCTTCCCATCCCAGGTCTTCCTCCCTCCCTCTGACTTGTCTGTGCAAGTCAAACCTTTTCTGCCATGAGCCAACAATTAATTATAAGTATATAATAACCTCTCATAAAGAAAGATACATGCAGAAGCCGGGTCTCGTTCCCTCGATGCTTACACAGTTTTTTTCCCGCTGTATTTTCCAAATTTGTTGGAGCCACCCATAGTTTTCACAGGTCTGGGGGGACATCTGGCACAGAAATCTCTTCTGACCTCCTGCCTAATAAATATTGATGGGGAGAGAGGATTATCCAGCAGCCGAGCTTGTTCATGCCATGGTCTGGGGGCTTGAGGGGATATTCCTGGTGGGAATGGGATGCCTGTGTGGGGTCAGCATCCCTGCTCGAGTGCTCGGGGCCAGAGTCACAGCACTGCTCCGCAATTTCATCCCTGTGAAAATCAGCAGGGGGTGGATGGTAAATCTTCTCCAAAAAAAAAGGGACTTTGGAATGGAGTTTTGGAAGTCTGTTACATGGGGAATGAGAAGGATGGTCTTGCAACAGTTTTCTCCTACCGAAATGAGCATGGCAGAGAGGGCGATGCGCTGACAATAACTAAAAGCTAATTTTAGACACTAAAATGGGTAAATCCTAAGGTTTCTGGAATCTTCTGGTCCAAGTACAAAAGAGACTTACTCTGTTCCTCGTTCTCCTGCCAGTTTTCCAGTGGGATATGGGGCAAGCCAGTTCACATCTCCATGCCTCTTTCCTTATCTGAGGCTTGTAGCAACTCCCAGGCTCACAAGGGCATTGGGAGGGCAAACCCATTGCCACCACCTCCAAAGGAGCTCCTGTGCTTCCTGGGAGCCCAGAGTTTTGCTGGCAAAGGTGGTGGGTGCCTCTATTGCCTCCCTGCCAGGACTCTGGGTGCTGCTAGCAGGAGCCCGCACTGCCCAGGGCTGTGTCCCTCCTGCTGCCTGGTGGGTTCAACCCAACCGCGTTGGTCTGAAATGTCAGAAGCATCTCAAGGAACCATGCTTCAACCCCAAAAAGCTTAAAGGCGGTGACCAAAAGGTCTTCAGCCCAAGGGGCCTGGCCCTGATGAGGAGCCGGAGGCAGATGAAGAAAAGAAAGTGGTTTTTTGCCCTTAGGTGGAGGCTGCGGGGAGGAAGGTTGTGTTGGAGGGAAGATGGGGCTTTGACAAGTGATGCTGGGTTTTATTATCAATCAATAACAAGAGAAGAATATTTACAAGCTCCTTAGCTGGACGGTACATAGGAGCGTGCAAAGCCACACCAAGTCCAACAGGAGTGATGACCACCCCGGGGATCGCACCAAGGAGCCCATCCAGGCGGTGGTTCGCTGTTTGTCCCCAGATAAGGAGACACTAAACCCAAGTGATCTGACCGCTGGCACCAGGGAGCAGATCTTTTTAGCAGGGAACACCTAGGGAGCAAAGCCTGGGCCATGGTGCTCCAGGAAAACCGGGTGCACCCTCAGCTGCTTTTACAGAAAGGATGGCAGCTCAGAAAGGGCAAGATTTGCACCCACCGGAGGGTCAAGCTAACATACCAGCGAGCACAGCCAGTCCCCTGGGCGTGGGCGAGGATGGAGATGGCATTCGCCACACTGGCATCCTTTCCCCAGTGCCGGTTTAACCACACCTGGAGCTTGCGGTTGCACCAGGCAAGCTGGCTCACGTCCCTGGCAGTTTGAAAGCTGCAGTGAATCAAGCCCAGAGAATTCCCCGTTTCCTCGACGGAGGATTTATTGGTTGTGTTCATTTTGGGGACACCAATGCCTGGCCCCCATGGAGATCGAGGAACTGCAACTTATGGGGGTGGCAGCTCCCTGACCGCCACCGGGGATGTCCCCCCGGGTGGCAGTGCCACCAGCACAGCTGGGTCAGGAGCACAGTCTGTCAAAGGGCAACGCTGGCTTACTCCCTCCTGTGCCAGAGCTTTTGAGCAACACAGCACCAGCTCCTGATGAAAAAGCCTCTTGGCATCAAGTAGCACAGGAATTACGGGCAAACCGAGGTGGATTTTTCTCATGTTAAATCCTACCCGTGCCTAGGTCCGAGCGGATGTGAGGGGGCTGTACGGGGTGATAACGGACGTCAGGAGACGATGGGGCTGCCCCCACGCTGTAGTTGAATGCGTTCGTGCTTGGCAGGGCCACAGGTGGAGAAATTGGCTTTGCTTATTGTGAAACCCGCTTCAAAGTGTTTGCAAAGGCACAGGGTTGCTTCATCGCTGGGGTTAAGGCCAAGTGCCTTCTCTGCCCTGGCAGCGTGGGGCCGGTCAGGGCGATGGGAGCCCTCCCGTACTGCCCATCCCTTCCCGGGGCAGGGCGTGCATCTCCCATGCCATCTCCGGGAG
This sequence comes from Gavia stellata, assembly GCF_030936135.1. Lineage (NCBI taxonomy): Eukaryota > Metazoa > Chordata > Aves > Gaviiformes > Gaviidae > Gavia > Gavia stellata. The sequence continues at coordinate 2,762,880 of NC_082601.1, read as the reverse complement.
CTGCTGATGGAGCTGGGTTCATTTGTCGGCTCCTCTAGATCCCTTCATAGAAGCAGCTTGGTCGCTGGTTTTAGCGATGCCCCTGCAATGCCAAAAATGGAGGAGCATCTCCCGGGGACCACTGTGCTCTGGAGACCATTCAACCTAAAGGGACTCAGGCTCCCTGACTCCTTAATCTTACTCAGCTTTGCAAAATGACCTTGAATTTTCAAGAGGGGATGAAAGGGGTGATTAATAGGGATGTGGAAACAAAGTCGAGCAACTCCCAGCGTCTCAAACTCTGGTGGGTACAAGCCAGCAGCATTTCATGGGGAAGGCAGAAATCCCCGGGATCCCAGCAAGGAGCACTGAGACCCTGGGGCACACGCCATCCCCCCGTGCTGCTCGCAGTGCAAGCCCAAGGGCTCCGGGACAAGCCACGGACAAGAGGGATTTGATTTTGCTAGGAAAGCCCAAGCCTTCGGTCAACACCGAGATGCCACAATGAGCTCCAGGGAGAGGGAGGTTCCCCCTGCGCCAGTGGGACACCAGCCCAGTATGAAGCAGCGCTTCTATTTATTTAAGACACTCTCCCCCAAGTGCAACATAAGCAAGGAAAGTGGCCTGGGCTAAGAGCCAGGGTGCTAGTGGAGGGATCCCTATCGCTTCTCTTCCTTCCTCTCCGGCAGGTGGAAATCCCCCTCCCAGCCCTCAAGCCCTTCGGCTTCGATGCAGTCGGTGACATCAGCACATTCCCAGCAGCGCTCCCATGGGCACCTTGTTAGTTTTGCACTGAGTCACCCTTCAGCAAACAAGAAAGATAAGAAAATAAATGGCAGCAGTCCAACTAGCACAGATGCTGGTTTATTTTGAACTACAGAAATGATTTATGCACTAGAGGAGGGATACCAGCACCTCCTCCTCCCCAAAGTTCTTTTTTAAATCCTTCTTTCTCACTATTTTCCTGCAGCAATCCCCTATCATGTCAAGTACCTTCACTATAGGTACCCTAAAAACAAGGAAGGGCCAAAGCAAATATTTTGGTGAGAACTGAACAGAGCCAAAGCTCCAGAGGGATAAGAAGAGGTTTTGTTTTATCGGAAAAGCAAACATCATCTTCAACAGCAAAATGCTATTTCCCCTCTTGAAACTGCCTTATGAAAATGAGGCCAATGCGGTTTTCATTTGCAACACTAATTTGATGAACTCCAGCGGGTTAATGATATTGCCGTATTTAATTAAAGTAGTCGTTAGTCTAGCTGAGTCCCTCCTCCCTAGCAAGGGCCCGGTGATTCGGAAGCGCTGCTGACCTCTGGCACCGGAGCCCAGCCTCTGGCCAGAAGCGTAGGACATGGTGGTTTTATGGGCTTTATCACCCCATCCCCTTCTTTTGGTATCCATGGCTGATCTCTGAGTGCCACCAAACCCTGATGGGCTCTGGGACTGTTGAAGCTGGGATTGCTTAGCCCCTGAAAACTCAGACAGCTAACGACCGCTGCCTCAGCTGACCCACAGCCCCAAATCCCTGTTTCAGCCCCATCCTTTGCCAGGTCAGTGTTTGTGCCAGCCCAAGTCTGAAGCGGGGACCTGATTGCCCACGGTGTTTTCTCAGGCACATGGTGCCGATGAGCTCGGGTTGGGAAACCAGAAGCGAAGGTTTTGCATTTGATGCTCGTGGTGCTGGTGAGACACAGAGGGATGCGGCCACGTGCCTACGATCTCTGCTCAGCTCATCCCAAAACTTACTGGCTCCAAACAGCAGCCTGAGAGCTTTGGAAATAAAATCAAGAGATAAAAGGCCCAGTAAGCCCTGAGCAGCTGTTCCAGCTCTAGTCCTGATTTCTCTCCAGCCTTAAAATGAGCCAAATAATACAACGGTTGCCGTTGCTTTTTCCGGTAAGTGTTTCCTGCAGAAAGATCCCGAGCGTGACGTAGCTGCAAAGCATGAGTCACTGCTTGGGTTACCTGGCACGACATGTGCGTTCTCCGTCTCCGTATTTACACTGCAAACCTCATTTCTGACCTGGCTGTCATCTAAGTGTCTTGTTGATACCTTTGTGCTAAATGATACCTTCCAGCCCATGGGTGCGTGCGTGGTGTCGTCTCAGCTGTGCTTCCGCCCTGGGTGGGGAAGCAGTGGTGGGAATGATGACTGATGGGAAGTCAGAAGAGACCAGCAAATGTCCTTCTGTCAAACCTGCAAATGATGGTTCTGGCTTTCTTCTACGTCCTGAAAACCCTAGGCTTGCTGCACAGGCTCGCCCTGGCCCCTCCACGGGTTTATGGGCAGGAATATTGCGCCATGCCCGGCTCTTCCAAACAGGGAGGATGCTCTGGCTCATGGTGATTAGTTTTCCAGTCCAATCCTGCATCGCTGCTTGCAGGTCAAAGTCTTTTCCAAACAGTTGTTTCTTTGCTTGGAAAATACATGTGCTCTCTTTTCTCATTTGAGTTCTCTATGCTAATTAAAGTAGGAAAATAATAATAATCTACTACAAATCAGTGTGATATCCATTCAGGTTCCCCATCTCATGTCGTGTTAGCCGCTGCGATGCTAATCCGCCAGTGGGATGCCTGCCAGGAAACCTCGGGGGGGTGAGTAGCCTTCATGGGTATCCCGGACACAGGGATCCTTCCTCAGGGTCATTCTGCAAGAGCAGTGCTTTAATTCTCATCCCTAAGTTTTCTCATCCTGCCATTAAGCTAATAACCACATTGTTATGTTAAGTCCATCTTCATTTTTGTAGGCACAATACACAAAGCATTTAACTTCGTGGAAGATAATAACAATGTATTTTAGTCAGGGATGAACCCTCGTCTGTCTGACAAACACCACGTGAGATCAGGACAGATGACATAGAAAAGGAGTGAGTTGTTCCAGTACAGGCAAGCTTTTTTAGGATTAAAAACATTTTTGAAAGGGTTCAACCCAAACAACTTTGTAGCTGTTAATATGTCTTTGATAACTGAGATTTACGCACACACCCTCAGTATAAACGTGCCTTCATTTGGCTCAGCAGTCCCGGATGCAGAGCACCAGAGGATGTCACCCACCCGTGGTGGCATCCCGGCCGCTAGCAACGGGGCAACACGGCTCTGTGGATCCCAGCTGATTGTTCCACCGTGCCCTCCAGGGATTTTCCCTTCCAGCCCCTTCAAGTGCATGTGGAAGAAGAGTTTCCCTTGTCACAGCCCAAGTCTGCATTACACATTCATGCATTTAAAACATATATTCTTGTAATTAAATTCCGGAATATTTTAAGTAGTCATTTGAAGGTCTTGTAATTCAGTGCAGCATATGTTGCTTTTATAGTAAGCTCGTTTTCTGACAGCTGCCTGCGTGGGTTTCCCGTACTATCTCCATCCTCCCGTCAATGAGCCGCACACCAGGCACCGGAGGAAGGGGGGGAGCAGAAGTGGCAGGTATCATTCACGGACCGGAGCAAAGCATGGTCCCTTCCTGCCCAGGCACAAAATCCTGATGTTTTAGTGGCAGCAGTGCTAAGGTGAGACTCGGAAAGATGTGAAGACTACATAGCTCTGCATCGGGCAGTTTAATCCGAAAATGGATGGGGGTTGGCATGAATTATGCCATCTCACAGGCTAGCGTAGGCTCCTTTGCCATGGTTACGTGAGCCAGGAAGGGAAAATGAAAGGTGACGAATACTCAAGTGCTGTTTCTTCTCTTTTAAGGCCAGATGGTTAACGAACCCAGTTTCCAAAGCTGTGGCAGGGACGCTAACGGGCAGGAAGCGCTTGTGACTGTGCGAGTACCTGACCGGCGCTGGTACACACGCCTCAGCTTCTTTTTTTTTTTCTAGGAAGAATCTCACCCGCTCCTACCAGCTGGTAAACATCGCTAGTTCTTCCTGTTTGTTAGTGAGTCTGCAAAGCTAACAGCTTCATCTTGGCTCCTCCTCAGGGTTTATGCATGGAAGAGAGCTCTCCTGGGAGCACCTGTGAGGGCAGGGATGCTCCTAGGGGACAGGGGACGGTGCCCTTGGAGCTCATCGCTCAAGCCCGTCGTTGCTAGAGCACAGCGGCAAGGGGCAGAGCCATGGTTCCTTACCACAATCCCCAACCCATCTGGCATTGAGAGATGATGGCGTGTGAGAGTGTTTGGCAGGGCTACAGTTCGGAATGATCCTACTGAATAGTATAATTAATAATAAATAACAAAAATAAATGACCTACCAAGGAACATGGATGATTGCATGGCTCTTCAGGTACCGGAGGGCGATGCCCTCCTGCATCCAACCATCCTCCCACAGCCCAGGGAACAGCCTCTCCCACACGGACATGGAGAAACTCCCTGATGTTAATGCACACTTTAAATTATTGCGAAAGCGCCCAGAGCCATGGGTGAGCGCTTTAAACATAACTCAAAATAGCATGTAAAAATAAGCGGCACTCCCCGGTGTGATCCCAAAGAGCTACACCAGGACCTGGGAACATGCCTGGAGTCAGCCAGAGCATTCGTCATGCTCCCAGTTAAGCATCCTTCAGAATTCAGGGGTTTAATGACCACAGGGGAGACCCTGAATCTTTTGCGAAGACCGTGCTGCTCTCGCCCTCGTAGTTGGGAAAAGATCCTTGTGTTCTTGTTTCTCCGGGGTGGCAGCTGGCTCAGCCCTGTGGTATTCAGGGCTGTCGGTCGTGGTGTCTTGTTTCAGACGTCATAATGTGATGGGCAGCACAGCCCCGAGCTGCAGCCGGCTGTTTCCCGAGGCGCTCGGTGTGAAATTTTCCCATAGTTTGTCAGGAAACTCTTCCTAGCCATTTTTTCTTGGAACGGACCACTAATGCCAAACGGAAATCTGCAGGCTCCGGGCCAGGTTTTGTAACGCCTCCAGAAGCGACGTGGGGACAGTAGTATTGCATTCAGAAACCGAAAGTCGAACAAAAATGATAACCTTTGCGCTCCCCGGTTGTATAAATACCGTCTTTCTTTTGCTCTGCACGCAACAAAAATGCTATGACGAAACCACGTGGACACAGCTAGCCCCCAGATAACTTCTTTCACTGAGTATCTACCACATGGGATTGCTGGCTGCATGGAAATTCCTGCTCTGGAGGGCTGGAGAAGTCTCTGGAAACACGAAATGCTGGACATGCTGTAGTCCTCCCTATGTACCCCTCCGGCTCTGGGCTCCCACACGTCTAGGCTTTCCCCAGGAGCATGTCTGTCTGCTAAGAAGTGGGAAGGAAGAAAAAAAGGGCAAAAAATTTTAGCACATTTGGGGAAGTAAAGTGGAAAAAAAATATTTAGCTGTCAGAGTTAGATCCCATTCGTGCTCTGGTGTAAATCCACAGGGGAGAGCCGCGGTGGGAGGAAGACCTGGGGCTCTCAGGAGCAGCAGGACTTGCTGCCAGTGCCCAAGGCACGAAGATCTGCGAGGAAGAAATGCCAGCGTGCGTGGTATGAGGATAACGCGGTGTGTTGGTAACTCACCCCTGGCTTCCAGAAGCTGCTTTTTGTTGCTTGCCTCCGCAGCCCTCGCCTTTATATTCAAATTCAGTGGTGCCTAAACAGTATTATTTTTTTTCCTGGTCAGGAACCACTTCTGCATGCTGCCATTTAAAAATACATGTCCTGTTACCCTGAGGAGTTCTTGGGGGGGGGTGTGTGCCTGAGGAAGAGAAAAGCTGCAGGGAGTGGAGAGAGCTGTGGATATATTTAGACACGCACGTGTGTTTGTCTGCAGATACGTGTCCCAGAAGAATTTTCGGCTTGTACTCACCTCGGCGCATCGCCTAGGGACTGAGTCAGCCCTTGTTTGGGTGAGATGCAGAGGAAGAAGATATGAATGTTACCAACACAAGTAATACATTTATAAGCAGAATAAGCCAAGCAAAAAAAATATTCCAACGTGGCGTGAAAATCCTTGAAACCAGAGCTCAGGCTGGGCGGGTGAAGTGCAGTAGCTGGGTCAGCATCGGCCGGGGCTGGGCCAGGGTAGGGTGACAGTCCCTCCTGGCTCTCGTGAGCTGGTCCTGCCACCACACTGTCCCTGCACGGAGCAGCGGCCGAGCCGGCTTCCAGGGCAAGCCTTTGCAAGGGCAAAGCAGCTGTAAGGCACGCTACACATACATATTTATGTATATCCATACAACCTTATCAACACAAGCATTTTCTTCATCCACTTCATGAAATACCCTGCTATCATCTTTCTTTTGCAGCCCTGTTATTTAGGAGTATAACATCAGAGGAGCTTGTGCTCAGCGCTGCCTGGTGTTCGGGTTTGCCTCTGCCTGCCCTCCTGCCTGCCGGGGGGCCAGCACTGCGGTGACCCAGCTCCTGCATCCCCAAAGGCACCGCAGCTCCTTGGTACCCAGCGCTCCTCGGTACCCAGCACTCATCACCATCGCTGCCCCGGGCAGCAGAGGTGCGCTGCGTCCTGACTAACATTTCGGTGGGGTAGAAAATGCTTTGGCTGTTTTATTTCCTACCTGCGTGCCTCTCCAAGGAAACGCCTTGCAGAACTGGATGAGTTTGACCTGTATTGCTCCGTCGGCCATCAGTTGACTTTTGTCGGTCTTTGAGCTGAGGCTCGTTTTAAACTGCATCTAATGTGCGCGAAACGTGTATTTGAGTGCTCTTCCCTGAGTCCTTTCTTTAAATAACGAGCTGCTGAAACAAGAGAAGGAAAATGCGTTTCCAATTCTCTGCCATTCCCTTTCACTGCAGTCCATTGTGTATTTTGTAGCCACCGCCAAATTATTCATGCGTTAGGTATCTTCACCACATCAGCTTTATGATGAACTCATAAAACATAAATATTCTGCACTCCAGAGGGATTTTTATTGTGTGGTTTCAGGGTACTTAGCAGGCACTTAATCCGGCCCAAGCTGTGGCTTTCTCGGCAGAGCAGAGCTCCCCGGGAAGGGGGGCCACAGGGGACGGGGACCAGCAGAGCCCATGCAAGGGGTGGCATTGCCCGTTGTCGGGTCCCTGTCCTGCAGCATTGCCGTCGGAGCAGCCCCTGCCCTGCAGCAGCTGGGTCAATAAACCGATAGGTTTGCCTTTTTATTAATGTACTTAACGCCTCTTTTTTGTAGGCAGTTTTAACAGCCACAAAGTTTAATGAGGAGCCATTAAAGCATAATTGCAGGACATTCAGAGGGCATCTCTGGCATGGGCTGGGCAGCGAGCGCCAAAGGAGCCGTGAGATAACCCTGGCCAGGACAGCAGCACATGGGGCGAGGGAAAATGCCTGGGAAGAAAATGTGGGCAGAAGATGAGAACTGGTGACCTAAGGCAGGGTGTTTTCATTAAATGTAATGGAGGAAATGCTGACAAAGCCTTTTTTGCATTGGAAACTAAGTTAAATGAGATCTAAGTGTTTTACAAAAAATACATGTATCTACATATATATGTTGTTTGGGTGAAAAATACTGCAAGAATTGCCAGGGTGCGGAAGGCAGGACAGAGCGGGTTAGGCACTCTCGGGGGGCTCAGGCTCTATTGGGATGGGGAGGGAGGGTCGGTGGGAATAAAGGAGTCTGAGACCATGCTTTGGGCTCATTCAGGTTGCAGCAGACGGAGCTACAGGCTTTGCAAGTGCTCCATGAAGGCGAAGATATGAGATGGTGGTTTTACTCCAGCACTACGGAGTAGAGTTAGCCTCCTGCCGAGGCAGCGGAAAACCTGCGCTTGAAGCCTCCCCAGGCTTCTGTCAATGACAGATGTGCAAAAGCATTTCAACAATGTTCTTCAAACCACCTCAAAATGTTTTTCTGAGTCTTGTTGGGCTGGAACAAAGCTGGCCAGGCTGCCACAAATGCCTCTGAGATGGGAAGCTGCCCTTGCGCTGGGCACGCTGCCGGGCAAACCTGCTTCCTTTGCAGTCCCAGCAAATTCCTACTCCGAAACATAAAGATGATGCTTCTAAATTAAATTGAGAGGCATCATCCTGCTCCCCTGATGCTAAATGGAATGTAGCATTTTATTGTAATTTTATTTTAGGTTTAGTAATTTCCGTGGCCACTTAGCCTCCCCGCCACAGGCCACCCACCGGGTCCCCATGGATGCAAACACACCTTTTGTCATTTATCATGTGTGTCTTCAGAAACCCAGGGCGCGGGACACAGTCTGCTCTTTTTGGCACAGTCTGCTGAAGCCTCCGATGTGTTGCTTGTGCCGGGCGTGTGTGTCGGGTACATCTAGGCACATAGTATGGAGTTATGAAAAGCCACTACTCCTCCTGCCTCCACAGCATTGTCCTCCCACTGCTTTTGGGGATCAATTCAAAACCTGGTTGGCTCCGTCCTGTGTCTCCTTCCCAACTGCAGCCCCTGGGTTTGCAGCCCCAAGAGCCCCAAATCACTCCCAGGACTGGGTGCAGGTGTAACGCCCGGGGAAGTGCACGGTCCTGCCCGGGCTCCCTGTGCCATCCCGCTTGGCTCACCCAAAATTGGCCCAAATTCATACCGACATGAACAGCACCGAGATGCAGAGTTCAGGAAGGGAGGCTGCGGCGGGGTGGCACTGATGAAGGAAAGTGCCGGCATTGTTCACTGCGTCAGAGTTTTTTTGGTTATGGATGAAAAATCCAGCTTCCTTCCAACTTTTGTACACCTCCACTTCTGTGAACCTGAATTCTACTTTTTAAAACAAGTGTTACACATGTACAGTGTCCTAAAATAAACACCTAACCTACTTTCATCAAGTTCTTTACTGAGGATGTCAACTTGCAGCTTAAGGAGCGGAGTCTGCGTAGCAAGACGTCGCTGGGGGTTGATCAGCTCCTGAGAAGCAGCAGGGCTGCAGAAGGTGAAGCAATGCCTTTTTTTTTTTCCTAAGGATCAAAGCAGTAATTGGAGCTTCTCATGAAATTCAGCATTTGGTTTTGGTTTTGGGACGCACACGCAGGCATTCAGGGACTTGTCCAAACCACAGAAGTATGCAAACTCCGCTTGTTAATCCCCTAGGAACGGCTTGCCATGAAATTTCTGGGCTTTCTGCCTCCCGCCCAGCAGCGATCACCCATTAGTATCCCATTGCTGGGACCCGGCTTTCAGAGCCCCTCTATGTCGTGCAGCTGGTGGGAGGTGGATGTCCACCTAGAAGCTATCTGGCTCCCCAAAACAGAGGTGTGATGTGCCCCAAGTCCAGCTGCAGTGGGATGCGAAGTGGGGAGGCGAGCGCGACGGGGTTTAACGGTCCTGCACAAGGTTTCAGTGCCAGGTACGTGGCCTGGGACATCTGACTGCCGTCACCTGCCCGGACATCTCCCAAGGCTACATGAAGCTGGTGCTGCTCATGGTCAGTCTGATATGTCCCGGGCAGAGCCTCAGTGCTCCTGCCCCGTACCCCAACCAGCAGCACCACTCTGGGGTTCGGTTATGAAGTGGAGCTGTAGGCATCAAGTTGCAATGAGTACGTCTCATTTCTACTTCCCGCGTTTGAACTCGGATTTCCAGAAGTGAAAACACTCATTTCTGAGTATTTTAAGGCCCTGTTGAAGAGATTCGTGAAGCATTTTCACCCAAGCTGCAGGGAAAGAAATGCAGCAATGTGAAGAGGAACAAAGAAATTCAGTCTCCAAGGATTGATGAGCATATCCAGAACATGATGGGTTTATCCAGGTCACCTTTTTCATTCGCGCCCAGTAAGGAAATTAATGAAGCTCCCGGAGTTATTACCTCTAATTCATGACCTATTAATGGCAATAAAGCTTTAAGAAAGCACAAGAGATATTATGCTGAAGGGCAAAGGAAACACCGGTGCGTGGTTCTTAGTGGTTTATCTTAGTGATTTGGACTCCCACTTGGGAGAGAGGAATTACGGGGTTTGATCCCTGCTCCAAGGACTGCTCTGCGTTTTATTGGGGAATAGCATATGTAATACTGACACTTAAAAAAAATGATGATTGGGTAATTAAAGGCCAACTAATCTAACTTTATTTAAAAGAATGGATGAAGGAAGGAACCATTACTGTTACTGAGGTAAATGGAAAATGATATAAAACTGGAGCAAAGGTGAAACAAAGGTTAATTGAGCCTGACTTTGCTAAGATAATGGATCTCTAAGACAAAGGAAATTTGGGAGATTGCATCTAGCTGGACTTGAGTAAAAGCAGGTTGCACTTGCGTGGGGAATAGGTGGGACAAGGAGAGGGTTTCAAAGGGAGGCAAGAAACGGCGAGGGAAGGTGACAGCCGGAGGAGTGGAACCATTTCCTTCAAGATCCATGTGGAAAGCAACATTGTCTGATATTTTCATTAATGACCGTAACAAAAAAAAAAAAAAAAGGGTGCTGATGAAATCTGCTGATGGCACAAATTCAAGGGGAAACATCAATAACTAAAGGACCTTGAGGGCTGAAATACAGGAGGAGAGGAAATTCAATAGTGTAAAATGCACTCGGGATCTCACAATGAAGACTTGAGCCCTACGATAACAGTGCATCGGTTCAAAATGATTAAGAAGGAGAGTTCTGCCTGGTCATGGGGGACGAAGACCTTCCAGGAGATGCACAAAGATCTCACTAGACTTTATCTGAGACATTGTACACGACTCTGATCAGGCATGTTTAAGAAAAAATGAGCTCTCTGGGTGCAGGATAGACTACAGGAACTTGGTGCATTTAATCTACCGAAATCTCAGCAAAGTAAAGCATGGGAAAATCTGACTGCTGTTTGTGAAGACAATTAAGGGACAGATATTAGGTAGAGACAAGAAGTTTTTCAGGTCATGGACAAATGTGAGAACACAATGGGAACTGGAGGAACTCTTTAAGATCTGAAATAAAACTATTACAGCAGTGAGGTTTCAGACTGAGACATTGTTTTGGTGGCCAGTTGTGAAAGCTAAGAAGCCAGCTCCGCTCAAGACAGTGGATGACTACGTTCTTAGGTGGAGGAGGAGACTATTTGATGTGGTGCCTGCAGTAGCAGAGGACTCTGTGATAAACCTGAGGATCCGTCAAGTCAGACCAGAAAAACCTGAGATCCTGCCACCCACCCTCGTAGCTGATCTGATCACTGCGTGTGATAACTAACACGTAGAAGGAGGGGGAGTGCACAGAATGGGTTGATGTTGTCGAGGATTTCTTTGTTCCCACGGTCAGCCGGGTGCAGATGAGATCGCCACCAAGAAATTTGAATAATTGTCTTTCTGAGCCTCCTGTAGCAGGGCACAGCCTTCCTCCTCCTCTTCCTGTAGCAGCATCCTAAGAGTTGAGTTTTGGGTGCCCTGGGTTTCAATAACTGCATCGTTTTTGAGACTGGGAAAAAATTGAAGAATTTATTGGTGATAAAACCACTGCCAATCACTTGCTCTTTTGCATGCTTTCCACAGCAGCAAATTGGATCAGAGGAACAGGATTTGGAAGTATTTATTACTTTGGTCAATCAAAGACTTCGTTGCAGCTTGAGGCTAGTCGGCAATGTAGACGAAATGCCAAGAGCCCAGTCACGGCAGCACGGAGGGAGTGCCAGGGAGGTGTAAGGCTCAGAGCCTGAGGCTTGGGAGATGCTGATGATTACATTCAAAAACTATAAACCAAACCTATCTCCTACCTCCACGCACTGGTTGTTTGAAATCAGCTTAAATGCTTGAGTTAATAAGGTTGAGTCCTGCTGCTCTGGTCTGTTCAATGTTTGTCTCTTCCCATTCAGTGTGAAAATAGACCCGATCGATTTGCTAATAAAAAATCCAGTGAGCGGCTGATCACAGTGCTTGAGGACCTTAGGATGGCGAGGGAAAGGCAGAAGGGTGTCCCGTTTAATTGCACGGCTCCGTGCAAAGCAGCATGGTGTGCATCACCAAGCCAAGGGGGATCCCACAGTCCAGAGCCTTATTTTCCCTTTTCAGGGAGGAACAGAAACTCCTTATCTCTCCCAAAGTAAAATTACATGCTTAACAGTGGCCATTACTTTGATTTTTGTAGAAGTTTAAAATCAATGGAAGCATTTTTAAAAGTCCAGTGGAATGAGTGGTTTTCAATATATAAGCATTCAGCTAATACTGAATTTATGTATCTAATATGATGGTATTCAAAAATTGGGCTCCCCGGCTGGCTACACACAGGAGCACATCTCTTCCCGTATCTCTCCCGAGGGACCATGAAGACGACACGCGCAAATAGTGATATATTTCTTGGGACTTTAGATTCTCTTTATTTCCCCAGTAGTAGAAACAACGCGGCTATCTGTGGCCTCCTGCACCCTCTGGCAACGTTCTCTGGGGACGTCCAGTGCCTGCGGTGCAGTGGAAATGCTCGGATGCTGCTTTGCTTCTCCTGAGCAGATGCTGCCGAGCTCCCTGGGTACCCATGGGCTCTTCCCTTTGCAAAATGCACTGTTGCTGAGTAACTTGGCACACCTCCCAAAACCGCTTTGCTGGGTGACAGACAGCCGCACCAGCAAAGCAGCGTTTTCCCTCAGACGCACCGTACATCAAAGTGCTCAATGGCCGGGGGGGGTGTTTCACCACAACCCCCTTTCTCTTCCCGTGCGGGCTAGAGTGGAAAAATAAATGCCAGCCGCTGTATTAAAACGCAAAGTCAAATGAAATCCTCCGCTTCTTTTAGCTTCATTAGGAGGGCCTTCCAATTGGCAAATTAAGATGAGCCAATCAAAACCGCATTTGCAAAACACACATTAACAAATCAGTAACTGTAAAAACAGCCATCAAAATAGCTTTTAATGTTTCCAAATTGACTGCAGTGAATGCAGATCATGTGGTGCTCAATTGAGTTTAGGAATGAGCTATAATTTCTGCATATTTATATACCAACAGCTGAATCGCATCTTTCAATTTTTAAGCCTGTGGCTTTCAAGCCACAATAATCCCAGCTCTGAAAACTCTTTGATTCAGCCCAAAACAACGGTGGGCAAAGCATTGGGGGAGGAGGAATCTCAGCCGTGACTTTTTTCCCGATAAATTGAAATCGCTGTGGCGACGGAGGAGATCGGAGGGCAGAAAGCAGCGGGCAGCAGAGGAGGGTTCGTCGGCAGGAGGAGGGATGCTAGATGCCAACTCCCCTGGCTCGGCCGCCTCTCCCTCACAGGGGCTCGTCCTCTGGAGATGGGCAGGCCAAGCGGTTTGGTTATGGTTAGGGCGTTGAAGGGATGGCGTGGCGAGACAGTGCTGCTTGCCGGCGGCCAGGGATGTGCCTTGGCTGGGGGACAAAGGAGTCCCAGGCCAAACCCCAAATCTAAACACCCCAGCAGGCTCGGGAGACACCGCAGCAAGGCTGAGGGCTGCGATCTGCACCCACCTCTGCTCCGGAGGATGCTCCTGCACCAGCCTGTGCCCCTGAGTCCTCGCAAAGGCTGCGGGAACACGGAGGGGGGGTTCAGTTGGGATTTGACGATGCGTTTGCTGAATGAGCAAAACAAATCTTCGCAAACACGTCAATCGCCGCAGCCCGGAGCCAGGACTGGTCCCGGCAAGAAGAGGGAGATGGAGAGGAGGGAAGCGCGGTGCCAGCAAAGGGAAGAGACCTCATCTGTGCAGCAGGGATGTACCAGGACTCTGCAGCCATCATACGGTACAAGCCCATGCTTAGATCAAACATCATCTGAGCCCAGATACATGCATACCTAAGGAGTGGATTCCTGCATATATTTTAAGACTTAAATAAATGCCTTTAAATAAAAAAACACCTGGATGTAATGTTTCTCTGCAGCAGAAACATACTGACTATTCCCCAAAGTGTTATTCTGCTTCCTTGTACAGTCTGACCTAGAATAATAACCATATTGATGATTTTAAATTAAGATACATACTCTGTCACGCTCGATTAGCAGAGCGCAGACAGTATCCTTTAATTTGGAATAAGAAGATAATCCAAATGCAGGAATGCTAACAGACCTCCACGAGGAAAGAACTACCAGAAAAGCAAAGAAATGGCCAAATTAGTGCAGCAAGGCAGTGAGGCAGGGTCTGGCAGAAGCCCGGGGCAAAATTATTTGGGGTGGCTGGCAGACAGACCACGAGGCTGCAGTCTTGGCCGGCAGCTTGGCCGTGATGGGAAGAGCTTGTCCACACAGCTGCACAACTCCCGGTGGCCTCCTTTATTATAAACTCTTAGGTTTTTTATTATCAGTAATACATATTTAATAATACTATGACATTCTTAACCATAACTCTTCGTAAATATTCTGCACCTGTAGGTACCTGCACCGAGCGCAGCCCAATATAACTATTAAATCCTGCATTTCCCTGTGCTACAGACACCCTTTCTGTGAGGGAAATGCCTTTATATTTAAAATACAGACAACTGCAGCCGTGCCCGGCCGAGGTGCCGTATGGTCTCGACTCCCCTGCTCAATACAACTGTCCTCAGCGAGGGAGAAGAAGCCGCAGGCTGGAGGAGGTTCAGCCCTTGGCAGGGTATACTGGCAGGATCTGCTATTTCTGCTAATTTATTTCCAACCAGCTCTGCACAAGATGGATTTTTGCCTGCAGAAGGGCTGGGAGCACAACCCGAAGCTTCTATCTGGCCACGGGATATCAGGTTGCAGCAGATTTTTCTAGTTAGAGGGAAAAAGCCGACTCAGTAGCTCTGTGTGGGATGGTCGGGAAAGGGGAATTCCACTTCCAAAGGCTTCCTATCAAAACTTCAGGGTTTTAAATTCTCTGGCCCCAAAAGGAAAATATAATATTTTTATTAAACTTTTGTGTCATCCAAATGAAAAACCTGAGGCGCTTTTCTTTATATCTCATTCCCCAGCTGCTTCTTCCAAATATCATCAAATTGCATTAAAAATCTAAGGAAATGTTATCAATATTAATTTGGTGAGGAATCATGATAAAAAAGAGATGATAAATGTGATTACGTACTTTTTCCTCCCTCCTGTTTGCCGGATCAGGCTTCCAAGCAGAAGTCCCATTACTGAAGGACCTTCCTCAAAGACGAGCAACACTTTTTGCTTGTGCACCAAAAAACGTGCTGTTTTGGAAGCGTGTCTGTCTTTCCATACATTAGTTAACACCCCTCCATAGTTACCATAAGTTATCCCAGATGGAAGGAAAACTGGAATTCCCCAGGACCGACACAGCAGCGTTTGGGCAGTGCAGATGCCTGCACTGACGTCGGTGCAGTGGTGCAGTTTTGCACTGGCTGAAACTTGGCCTCCCACATGCAAAATTAAAAATATAAGCCAACAGAAAATGTTTCCATAAAGAGAAATTTCATGTGGCCGGTGGCAAAGCTGGGGGTAACTTAGTGTGGAGGGTCCCAGGAGCCGGGGAGAAGCAACGGAGAGCAAAGCTGGTTCAGTTCATCTGCTCTCAAGAGGCAGCACATTTATTTATATTATATATGAGTTGCAAGGTTGAACTGTGCAACAACATGTAGTGTCAGACACTAAAGGAAAACACTAAGTAAGAAGTCATTTTGAAGACGACACCAAGTTGGGCGGGAGTGTTGATCTGCTGGAGGGTGGGAAGGCTCTGCAGAGGGATCTGGACAGGCTGGATCGATGGGCCGAGGCCAATAGTATGAGGTTCAACAAGGCCAAGTGCCGGGTCCTGCACTTGGGTCACAACAACCCCAGGCAACGCTACAGGCTTGGGGACGAGTGGCTGGAAAGCTGCCCGGCGGAAAAGGACCTGGGGGTGTTGGTCGACAGCCGGCTAAAGATGAGCCAGCAGTGTGCCCAGGTGGCCAAGAAGGCCAACGGCATCCTGGCCTGTATCAGAAATGGTGTGGCAGCAGGAGTGGGGAGGGGATCGTGCCCCTGTACTCGGCGCTGGTGAGGCCACACCTCGAATGCTGTGTTCAGGTTTGGGCCCCTCACTCCAAGAAGGACATTGAGATGCTGGAGCGTGTCCAGAGAAGGGCGACGGAGCTGGTGAGGGGTCTGGAGCACAAGTCTGATGAGGAGCGGCTGAGGGAGCTGGGGGTGTTCAGTCTGGAGAAGAGGAGGCTGAGGGGAGACCTCATCGCTCTCTACAACTGCCTGAAAGGGGGTTGTGGGGAGGGGGGTGTTGGTCTCTTCTCCCAAGTGACAAGTGATAGGACAAGAGGAAATGGCCTCAAGTTGCGCCAGGGGAGGTTCAGGCTGGATATTAGGAAAAATGTCTTTCCTGAGAGAGTGGTGAAGCACTGGAAGAGGCTGCCCAGGGAGGTGGTGGAGTCCCCATCCCTGGAGGTGTTCAAGGAACGTGTGGACGTGGCAGTGCGGGACATGGTTTAATGGGCATGGTGGGGTTAGGTTGATGGTTGGAGTTGATGATCTTACAGTTCTTTTCCAACCTTAGTGATTCTGTGATTCTGTGATTCTGTGGAGGCATGACCTACACTATGCAAAAGGGACATGAATCTGTTTCCTTAGCATAGGTAGCACAGCTTGCTTAAAAACTGCCTTGAATCTTTTCTATATGTCACATTTTAAAAAAGCATCTTGAATTCAGTTTGGGCTTGTGGTTTTTGCTTTCATTGCTGTGAAAAAAAAAAAGGAAATTCGGGATTTCTGGGATCAGACAGCACTCGTGTGGGGTTTGCGCTGGGGGAATGAGGCGGAGAGGTGGCAGGTCGCTGTCTGCAGGCTGGGGATGCTACAGGGCTGCCTAGCACCTCCAAACATCCCATGAAATTGAGACAAAACCCTGCTCTCGGCAGCATTTCTAGGAATGTGAGTTAAATCCGGGTTTGCAAGGGAAGCCTTTGATTCAGGTCAGCAGAGCTGCCCCGGCCACCACAGCCCAGATCTCAGTGTACTCTCTTCTTTTCCCACCAGCTCACCGTCAAGACAGCAAGAGTTTGTATTTCTGTTCTGGGCTTTGGCAGCAGCTTGTCCCATACTTGGAGCAATGCTAATTAACCCAGGGATTCATTTACCTCCAGTAAGACCAGTTTTTACGGCAGGCCTATTTCGGGAGCAATGAAAAGGCGTCCTCACTAACGCCGTCTCTAACTGGCAGGGGAGAGACACGGCGGTGGGGGGTGAAGACTGAATCTGGAGCATTTGGCCACATTCAGGAGATATTTTAAGCATGCCCCCGCTCACCACCTCCTGTTTTGTAGAATTATCTGAATCTTTGCTGCAAAAATCTTATTTAGCAAACCAATCTACCACCGCAGCGGAGCTACCCCACAGCTGAATCCCATCCGCTATGAAAATACTTATTTATTTTTAAAAAGGATATTAATATTAATGTCCCCATTCACGCGTGCCATTGGATACAATCAACAATCCTGACCGTACTATCACCCAAGAGGTCTTTTGCAGTTAGGAGGAATATGGCCAGGACAGCCTATTCCTGCCCCCGGGCAGACATTGCCTGTTCGAGGGGCTCAGGTATTACGCTTTATATTCTTGCAGAGCATCTCCCAGCTGACTGAGGAGCTCTCAAGATGATTTTTTGCCCCCTTTCAATTCATGAATAATGTAGTGACGGGCAGAGTGTCTGACGAGAGGTGACAAACGAGCGTCTTCAAACACGGCGCGAGCAGAGAGGATCCCATCAGCTTTCCATCCGCACGCTCCGCTCCTGATCACCCCTTCAACAGCTTGGGGCTGGCTGTTTGTCTGCGAAGGATAGGAAAACATAAACTCGGAGAAGCATCCTTGAATATAAAAATCAGCATTATCTCCTTTCAGGAGCTTTAGCCAAGAAGTAATCGCATCGAAATGATTTTTCATTTCCCATTTACCCCAGCCCACGATTCAGATTTCTCTCTATAAAACCAGCAATGCATTTACTGAGGTTTAGGGTATTTCTCTCTGTTTTATGGCGTAATAAAATAAAATGGGCCCAGTCTTCAGCTGGTATTAATCAACACAGCACCGCTCAATGACCCACTGCTGATTTACACCCGGGGAGAGCCTGGCCCGACACACTCCCCCGTTGCATCGCCTTTCCCACCCCTGCCCGCATGGCATGGTCCAAGGAGACCAGAAGAAGTGCGACCTGCTGGTGCCAGGACACCCGTTCCCTTTGCACCTTGCGCTCCTTTTTCTAAATTTTGCGTTTCTATTCACCGTCACACCCATTGGGTTAGAGAGAGGACTTTGGGGCTGTCACTGTGCTATCTTGTTTGCATTCCTTATTTTTAAGCTGCTTGTCCAGCTTATAGGTGCAAGGTGGGTTGCACTGACCTCGGCATTGCTCATTGACACCGGCAAGGGTCTGGAGCATCCCAGCAGCAGCAGATGGCGAAGGGGGATGCTGGCATGAAAGCCTCCCCCGAAAGCAACAGAAACTATCAAAGAAATCCTCCAGAGAGGATATTTTTCCAGAAAGCCCATCCCACGCACATTCACGGCTGTGTGGAGTTGGTGCAGTTGTTGGCACACAACCCCACCTTTTCTCAGATGCATTTTTCCTGTCTGTTCATTGTCACATAAATATTGACGCACACCAGGAATGTGGCAGCAGATATGACCTAGAAATACACTTTTTTAAATTTTCCAAGCTCTAAGGACAGGAAAGTACATTTGCATTTACCAAAGGGGAACTTAGTGTTTTTTTAAAGGCATCTGATCATGTCATTGTATCTGCTGTCTTAAAACAATCAAAACTCAGTAGATTTATGTATGAGTGAACACAGATTTTAGTCAATGCATAAAGAACGTACCTTTTCCATTCATTCAGCACGTTGCTGAAGTGCATAAGGATGGCTAGTGTGGTGCTTTGCAATAAACTCCCTTGTTTCCCTGCTCTAAAATTGTAGGGCTCTCCTGCAAAGGTCATGGGTACAACATGGAGCCGTAGCTCCTGGGTGGGTGACATGGCAGAGGGAGCCGTGTCCAGACAGAGGGAACCTCCCAAAGCCCTCCTGCCCCCTGAATGCTGGTGCCCATTCCATTACCCAGCTCCACATCTCATGGGCAAAAGCAGAATTAACACTAGAGTTGTAAGCAGGGAAAAATTCCTCGGTGGGTCAGTTGTCTCTGAAGAGGAGTTGCTGCAGTGAGTGATGAGCAGCAAACCCAAAGGTCTCCTCTAGCAGGGGCAATGTGGCAGGCAGCTGTGCTCTCGTGACACTGCTGTAAGGTTTTATTGCTCCAAATTACACACCGTTACTTATCTGCAGTTAAAAAAATGCCTGCAGTTACTCTGGCGAGGCCTCTGCCTCTGTTTTGGGGAGGGGAAGAGCATCTGACAGGACTCACTGTCTGACATTGCGCTGTGCCACAACTGTGGTTCACACCATCTGCATCCACTAACGCAGTAATGGGATGACTTCATTTTCCCCGCGACATTTCGGATTAAATTAGTTTTGCACTATGGGCCTGTGTACCTCAAAACCAGACCTATTTTTTTCTTTATCCTAGGATGGCCTTACTTCTGCAAACCAGTGACAAATCAGTCAGTCCATTCAGATTTTCTTTTATTTTAACCCAGCTAACAGTGCAGTTGGTGACTGCTCCCTGCGGTTTGATGACCAGCACAGTTCAGCCCTCACCTGGGTGACAAATCTCAGGTCCCAGCTAAGGGACAAAACGCCTAGATGTCACGCTTGCTTCCAGGGATATCCCATTTTCCAGCTTTCCCACCGATAGCAACCCAAGAGGCAAAGCAAGGTGGGGTGCACCAGTGGTGTCCCCATGGGTGGTGGCTGTCACCTGCACCCCAATGGCAGCAGCAGGGCCAGCAGCCATGAGGGGAGAGGAGCTGCGCAGAATCCTCAACCGGTAATGTCCCTTTTTTAGCAGGAAAAGTTTCCCACCACTTTTGCAGGCAGGTGCCCGGGCACTGGGGGACTGATGTGATTAGGATGGAGGTCCTGGGAGCTGGAGTGGTTTGTGCCCCAGTGTCACCCCCAGTGCTGCTCGCAAGCTGGGGAGATGCACAGCCGAAGCCCCAGCTGAAGATGGCTAAAACATTTTTCCAAAGCTTGAGGGTCTTGACCCCTTTCTCTGAGTAAAGGGCATTGCAGCATGCAGCTGCTTGATTTAATTTTTCAGATGAGCAGGTCGATGTGTCGAGTAGGGGAAGATCCTCAGTCTGCTTTTAGATCCTTGACGATGTGAGCAATCAAACTCCGAAGGGAAAACCAGACCAGCCCAGCAAACAGCAGAGGATGAGCCTATTGCACATCTCAAGGGGACAAGGGGAACGGTGGGCAGCTCTAAACCCTGCTGCTGAGTTCCCGGTGAGTAAATCCAGTTGAAGGTGAGCCAGTGAGCACCAGCTCCTCCGTCAGTGACGGGCGGGTGGCTCACTCCAGGGACCAGAGCTGCGGAGGGATGCAGGAACAGCTTTGGGGGAGATGCCCTACAGCCAGTCACAAAACTGTCACTGCTCTTAGTCTGAGGAGGTGGATTAACTGAAGGTATCTAAGATTCCTTAGCACTGGACCAAGGGCATCCTATGCACAGGCTTTTTTTAAATAGAAAGGACAACTTAAAAATCCTTAGGGCCATCACTAGTCATGGCAAAATAAATGTTCTTGTGCCCTTCACCCTTACGTATGTTACTGATCCAGCACTATGGTATGAGATGTGCCTTGCAGGCACATTAGGCCAAAATACCTGATTTTCGCTTGCGTTAAGATCGTTTCTTGCCACGGGGCTCAAAGTGGCCCATTTAAATTCACTGAAAGAGTATTTTGCACACCTAGAGATTTGCAAAATGCCCATTTTTTAAATGAGAATCAAATTCACAGCTCAAAGAATTTATAGACCCGACTGCACACCATTAAAATAATTGATTGTAGACTTCAGCAGGTGAAATATAAGAAAGATAATCCCAAATATCCAAGACAAGATCACTCAAGCCAGATACAGCTACAGGCAGGCAGCGCGGGTACCGGCAGGGCTGGTGTGGTTGAATCCCTGGCTGAACCAGCCACCTCGCTAATTGTGTCCTTTCCTTCATCAAAGCCACGCACCTTCAGATGAGAAGGAATTTGCTACGGTTCCTGCGCAGCAAAGGCCACGGTCTCAGCTGGTAACTCCTGCCTCGAGCCCCATCCATCGTGGTGGATGCCACAGATATATTTTGGGAAAATATCCAGTCTTTGATTAGATGTTTCTTTTCCTGCTCTCTGGCTAATGTAATCCAGGGCAAACTGCACTAAATGACATTTTGAGATGCAGGCTATTACATTACAGGATATTATATTAAATTATTATTGAAATATTATTGCGTTATTGACATAGGAGCTGAAAGGTGCAATGAAGGCATCAAACAAATGTAGGCTGGCCAGAGAGGGGCCTGACTGTGCCCGAAGCTAGGCAACCACACTAATTAAAACCATTACGACATGGAGTAATCAACGTTTGGTACAGATTGATTTTGTTCACCATACCTCAGCTGCAAGATCTGATGGGAACAGCCCTCGTGCTTCAGCCCAGACACAGCTCTCATCACCCACCCTGGTGATCTACCTGGTTAGCAGATGAATTCAAATAACTGTGGCTGTAACTGCATTTCCATTAGAAAACTAATTTACTATCAGCAAATAGCCAGGATAATTACCGTAGTAAATGACAGCGGTAAATGTTGAGAGGGAGCAGGGATACCCTCCGAGGCATTCGAGCCGCCCACCGCCTGTTGTGCCACTGTGTGGGTGTGTACGTATGTCAAACACCATGGAAATCAATAGCAATAATCTGGTTTAATGATGCAGGATCTGTTCTCTTGAATCGCAAATCCTTTGTGCCGCACCTGTGCTGCTAATTTTTTGCCTTTGAGAGAACTGCTCCCATCACCTCGTTTGACTGCACTTGTGGTTCCCAGGATGCAGCTCCCACTGGTCCCTGCTGAAGCCACGCCGGGAAGAGCAGCCTTGGTAGTTCATTGCTGCCACATTCGCAGTGGCAGCCACCTCCTTAAACTGATGTATCGAAGCTTTAAAACAAGCCATAAAACCCCAAGGATCCCCAGTGACGGCCTCAGCGAGGACACAGCTGACTGCACTGCGGGCAGGCATGTGCAGAGACACGGCCCCGCTTCAGTCATGGGTGCTCTTCATCCAGGGAGAACGTTTTGGCAAAACCAAACCAGCCCATGCCGATGTTTCAGAGCAGATTTAAGCAGGTCAAGAGCCTGTATCTCCTGCCTGCTTTCCGCAGGGATGGGGGAAAGCCTCACTGGGCAATCTCTGGCTGGTCTCTCCCAGCATTTCCCCACGCCCGTGGAGATCGTGGGGGAAAATCCTCCTCCCAGGGTCTTGTCAGGAACCCAAGAAGAAATATCCCTGAGATGCCATCGCAATCACAGCCCATTGCTCCAGCTCTTGATGAGAAACGGGTTTTACAATATTAGACTTCAAGCTTCACAAGCGAGAAAAAAAACCCTCCCATCCATGCTGTCGCACAGATTTTGGAGAGTATAAGTCAAAATATTAGGAGTTTTGCATTATGTGACCTACTCACGCTGACAGACTCGTGAGATGGATGTGATAAACAGTGCGTCTGCCCATGCAGATTAATGAGGTTAATAGCAACACATTCGCGAGGAACTGAGGCAGTAGGCATCAGGAACAGAGGCATTCATCTCCACAGGTCTCCCGTAACCCCACGCAGGTGGTGAAGGGTCCCGTGACGTGGAACACCTGTGATGGGACAGGGAGCGTGCCTTAGACTTTATGACTTTTCAGATTACCATGGCCTGAGTTGCTCGGCAGTTTGGGGGACAGCTGGTGGCACATGGGTGGCGATGCTGCAGTGATGGACAGAAAGCTCCTGTTTGGTTGAGCACGAAGTGAGCTGGTGGTGGTGGGGTTGTGATGACCACCGGTAGCTCTGGGACCGCACACACAGCCAGCATGGGGGGAATGAATGGGGCTGAGAGGATGCACCGTCTCCCGCCTTGGAGGAGTTCAAGACCCAACTGGATAAAGCAACATGGTCCAGCCCCGTAGCTGACCCTGCTTGGGGCAGAAGGTCCCCTCCAACCTGAATTACCCTACCATCCCATCGAAGGTCTGGGGACTCCTGAGTCTCGCTGAACTCCCCATGCATCTCTTCCCATCAGGTTGCCCATAACCTCTACACCACACTTCTGAAACGGCCGACATCAGTATTTCTCCACTTCCACCTGACATCAAAATGCCCTTCAGAGCTCTCCACCCCGCTTCCACCACCAGCTCGCTTGAAGTGGATCAGCTTTTGTGCCGCTGGAAGGGACTGAGGGCAGCCACAGAGCCGCCCGCCTTTCCCTCGCCCCCTCGAGGTCCTTGCCCACCTTGGGTCGCTCTGGTTCAGACCCTTCATACAAGCGAAACCCTTTTTGGGAGGGGAGGAGGCTGTCGGAAGGACTGAAGCACAGGGCTGGTTTTTCTGCAGATTTTAATCACGGAGGCTTTTTGTGTTACAGAGATTATTAAGGTTTTTATGAATACCTCGAATACCTCACTGGCCAGAGACATGAAACAAACAATAATATTAACATTTTTAGCTGTTTCCCCTAAATCTTTCCAGTTACTTTAGATAACTAAATATTGTTTTCTCCACACTTGCTTAGAAAGCAAAAGTACATACTAAGAACCATTATATTGTAAAGTAATAGGAAACAAGAAAGAATCAAGAAAAAACTTCTCTGGAGATCTTTCCTACAGATACCGCCGTGTAAGAAACCACATATGGAGCTGGGTGGATATTTGAGGAGACAGCAAGTCTTGCTTTTTGGCAGGGGAAAGCCTTGTCCGCTCTCCCTGTTGATGGCCAAGGCACCCACACCCACCCATGCACTCCAAGGGTGCACACCCATGCTGCTGCCCCATTCGATGTGTATCCTGAGGCTCCAGGTCGGATATGACAGCAGGCTGATCATTAAGGCCTAATGATGTTCAAAACATCCCCTCCACAGAGCCAGGATGGACACTCTGGAGCGCTGGCAGGTACGCCCAGCAGCACCTGCCCTTTGGAAATATGTTTCTTAAATAGCTCGTTGCATCAATCATCTCTTTGTAGCACAGCGTTGACATCTTTCCTTCCCCAAATCCCTCCCAGGGGGTAAAACATGTACTGGGTTACAGACTAATGGCAATTAAAACGTCTCTCTTATAATTTATAATGCTCCCATAATGGAAATAGCAGAAGTCGCTGGGGCACTGGAACCCTCCTGGTACCCAGGAGCGAGCTCTGCTAGTGACGTCAGGGGAAACGGGCAAAACAGATGAAGCGGTCCGGTGCTTGGCTGACTCCGAAGAAAAAGAAAATTGTAATAAACTTCAAGGTTAGCCCAGAAAAATACATCTGGGGAAGCAAAGGAGGAAAACTTTTGCCTTTCCCCTTTCCTCTCCAAAATGGACAGGGTGTTCATCTGGACTTAGAGGGGATCTGCTCGGATACAAAGGAAGGACAGTGCTGGCGAGGGGGAAATAATCACCTGCTAATCGCTAATCACAGAGACCTGGGCTGAGTCTGACTCTCCCTGTTACTGAGGCAAAAGCAGGGGATTATGAAAGCATCGGTTTACTCATCAGAAATCCCTTTTATCCAAATAATAACTGAAGGACAAGAGAAGAGACACAAAGGTAGCTGAGAAGCCAGTAATTGCAGTGCAAATACTGTGATCTCAGGAGGGAAAATTTCTGTGCTCGGACGGAGTTAAAGCTCACCCTTTTATTCAGCCTCTCGTGCTAAAACCACCGCCTGGGCTGCTGAGACCTGCAAAGCTTGTGGCAACGGGCTATGGAGAAGGACCGGGACAAGGGGCACTTCCCTGGTGACCCTGCTTTCTTACCAGTCAGCCTCAAGGTTTTTGCTAATTTTGTATGTTTTAATTGAGATAGCACCGGCATGATGCCTGCAGACTGGCCCGCATGCTCGCAGCTTTCCAAGCACTTCTAGATGAGCTCTAGTTTAGTCACGGGCAGAAACAGCGGCACGGAGAAACCGTCCCTTGGCAGAGGGGACTTGGTGAAACGTGGGGCTTGGTATGCTCTGGTGCCCTAAAAACTGAAGGCAGATTCAAGTCATGGCTCGCTCCTGCTTTCTGACCTGGTGTTGCTCTTTGCTCGCTCAAGATGAAAGGGAAACATTTCAAAACCCAGTATATTTTTCAGATAATAGCAAAAAAATTGCACCCAATCAAATTAGCATCCATTTCGCTGGGACAGAGTCCATAAGCTGCTGACAGTTAAACCAGAGCGAGCCAATTAGCCGTTGTCCCGGGGCAGGGCTCCGGTTTCCCCGCATTTGTGGCTGGGATGAGAGCATGAGCCCCCGCATCCCCGGGGCCAGCCGGCATCCCTGTGCCTCGAAACCAAAACTATGGGAAGGGAGTTTTCTGAGCTCTCACTATTCATCACCTCGCTGGGACCGATTGCTTTAAGTTGGGTTTGCTTGTATTTTAACGAGTTCACAGAGAAATAAAAATAGTGGAGGAAAACCAGAAAAAAGGAGGGTAACGTAATCAGGTCCTATGTCTGATTATGTTATCTCTAAGTATTGGCACAGCAACTTGTTCAGCTGTGACATTGTTCTGTGCAAATATAGAGGCGGAGGCAACACTGCCCTTGGCCGCAGTGTTAAGTATTTGCTTATCAGAAATGGGAACAAGAACGGTGTAAAAGCTGGCTTTTTGTGGCAAAACAGCCTCCAGCCAGAGAGTTGATTGTATTTGTTGCCAATTAATATAAGCTTCTCAGCTTCAGGTATTGCGGAAAAGAAGGATATGGGCAATCAAAGGTTTTGCCGGGGGGTACGCTGGCCAGGTCCCAAGGGCTGCAGTGGGGTGGCCACGGTGCCTTGTGAGCATCCCCGCCCTGCTCATGGGCTTTGGGTCAGAAGGCGTCAAAAAAGACCATAAATATGTATATTGCTGGGGACAGAGCCAAGCCCCCCTCGGGGACGTGTTGAGTGACAGCCGCGGTGATGCGAGGGGGTGATATGAGGTGCTTCCCCCCCCCAGCACTGGGGCCATTTTTGACAGCAGAAGGGAAGGATGGGTTTCAGGGTCCCAATTCAGTGATCTGTACCTGGCAGCAAGCCAGATAACCCGGGCACGCTAACGTTTAGTGTTTGCATGCCCTAAATCCGTACTTAATTACCAACTCAAGTGCCAGAAGCTTCCATCAATATGTCTTTCTAATATCTTTCCTTTCATTTTTTTTCTTTCCCCAGTGCTTTGAAGAACAGATCCCAGCTGCCAGCCTTCCTGCAGCTTGAAAGGGAAGATGAAGGTCTCCTAGCAGTGCCCGCTGGAAAGTGTGAGTCAGAGCAGAAGCATCTTATCTGCTGGCGTTGGTAGGAATCAGGCTGGGAGGGAGAAGCTCTGCCTCCGCTGGACCTCTCCTCCAACTCCAGCTTCTATAAGAACGATTGTATCAATCAGAGATGGGTCTTTACTTCTTTCTCCTGTATCTGTGATAATAAAGCAAAATTCATACGGTGCCCTATTAATTTTCCTTTATTATCACAGAGTTGGGTGCGCTTGTGCAGCAGGTAGATGAACCCCGAGGCATATCTATAAGGGTACATATGGTGTACATTATTTCCTGGTATTGATGAGAATCAGTCTGCTATGGGCACTAGCCTTTTAAAGCGGACCATTTTGCCTTATTTCCCAAGTGGCCGGCCCGCTGAAGTCGATAGGAAAGCTTTCGTTGATTTAAATGGGATTTTGATCAAGCCCTAAAGCGCTTCCCGGATTTACAGCCCTTCTTCTGAACAGCAGATGAAAAAAAACAAAACCCCAATATCTCTGAGCAGAAGGGAACGCCAACGCTGAGAGAAGCCTCCGACAGCACCGTCGGATACATCGCTTGCTCCCAATGGCACACGAGATGTCCCTTACACCAGTGCTTGTAGGAGAACCCCCAGTGAATTTAACCTCCTCCTATTCCCTGTGATACATGGCCTTGGGAAGTGCTGAAAGTAGTTGGATTTAGGTTAAACAGAAAGCTTTCACTGCAACTTTTTAATTGAAAAATGTCCTTTTTTTTTTTTTTCAAGCTTGAAAGCCGAAACATTTCCATGTGCGTTCTCTGAGAAAACGCTTATATGATGACTGGCCTCTAATCTCATACGATAATATAAAATAATAGACGAAGTATCACATCCCAGTCTTCAAATGACATGTAACACTTTTGCCCAAACCAGTGTTTTTTGAGATTTTCAGCTAGGGGAATTTCTCCTGCAGCGGGGGAGATATCAATTTCCTTGATATGACTGAGAAGGTGTTTAGATCAAGACTGTGATTTAGAGCTTTATCTGCAAGTCTGCAATATTTAGTGTTTCAAGAGGCAGGGCTCTGACCGCTGCCCACCCCTCCCAAGGTGATAGACAGAAATATGCTTTTGCATCTGTATTGCTTTTTGCCTTAGCTGTGTGTTTATATTTCAGTGCTTAAAGCGCTGTAAAAGTCAGAGTAATATCTAGAGATGTTAGAACGCGGATGAGGATGAGGAATATGCCATGGGATGGAGAGACGGACTGTCAGGCTGCTCTCCTGGGCTGAAGGGAACGAGGAGTGGGCAAGGCGAGGGGGAAGGCAGGAAAAAAGAAATAAAATAAAGGAAAAAAGTAAAGAAGGGAAAAAAAAAACAAACCAAAACGCGGAGTGCCCATGGAGTGATAAGACTGAACCTCAGGGAAAGCATAGATAACAGCTTCTGGCTATTTACGGCTGTTCCATTGTATGACTTACCACCACCTTAACCCCAGGGCGATGCTTCATCAGTGCCTCTCCTGCCCTCATCAGCACGTCTAATTGACATCAGGTCTTTCTGATGAAGCCGTCAGTGATAGCAGGCCCCAGCTCCCCACTTGATGACTTTAAGAGGCCGGTCCTTGCTGGTGCTGAGCCCCAGCTCGGGCTCAGTCTGCTGCTTGGCTGCTGCTCCCTGGGCTGCACCTATTCTGCCTGGAGCGATGGCACCAGTGCTGTGTGTTAAATGGGTTGAGACACAGCCTGTTCCTGCAGAATTAAAATTGGAATGAGTTGCCTTTCTCTGCTGTATCCCAAACAAGCGCTGGGCTGGCTCCATGTGCGCTGCATCGTGCCGGGGTCCGGGAGCTCCGGAGCACTCGGGTTGCAAACAGCCGGGCTGGATCTAGGGGCTCCCCACGCTACGGCGGGGACTTGCAGTAAGTGTTGTCTAACAGCTGGAGCTGAATTTTCAGTTTGTGCTGGATCTGTCCCCTAGGCAGATCTGAGGGGAGAGCTATCCCTTTCCCAGTGTGGTTCAGAGCACAAGGTACATCCTGAATGAGCAAATTCGGGGAGACGAGGTGAGCCGGGGCAGTCAGGACAGCACTGTGCTGCGAGAGGTGCTGACAAACACTCGCAGCTGCTCCTTTTTAAGAAAGAAGGAAACTGGTGTTTAAAAATGAAATCCTTATGGCCAGGGTCAGGCTGTATGTGTCCATGCACTTGTTTGCTCAGATCTATACAGCTCGCTTGGGTCTCCCGGTGTTTGCAAAGCTTTGCGGGCCGCTTGGAGAGGCCTGGCAGCTGCAGGAGGGCTGGCCTGCCGCGGACGGAGCGTCTCGCTTCGCTGCCCTGCTGCCGACTGATGCTCTGAGCCCTCTCCGGCCAAACCGAAGAGCTGGCAGCACTCGGCTCCGACCTGGCCCTCTGCTTGGGTCCCATCCAGATACACAGGGAGAGGCTGGCAAGTTCCACATTTACATCCCAAAGTTCGACCTCGCATACAGCGAGCCCTAAAAATCTTGATTATGTAAAAAATGTTGCTGAAAAACAATTTAAGCTGATTCTGGTAGAGCTACTTAATTAATATGGTAAGAAGTTAAGCCAAGGGAATTAGCATTAGCTTTGGGATAAAACTTTAAAAGTGCTGGTGCACTGATAAAGCTTAAATTTCCTGTGGTAATAAAACATAAAACAATTACTTTCTCAGTGGCGATGGATGGGATGCTGCAGCCTTGTTCTTCTGCAGCACGCTGGCTCTGAGCACTGAAACGCCTGCGCTGCGGGAGCTCCCCCGTTGCCATCTTTCAGTATCTGTGTGCAAGGAGGTCGTGAGCAGTGTTTGCCCGGTGGGGCACGTGCTGCCTTCCTTTGCCGTAGGACGTTTCACCGGCGTCGCTCTCTTGGACCTGGGATGCTGTAAGAGGCACTTGGGTCCATCACAAATCATAGGCAGTGGGAAATAGGGCCCTAAATCACTCTTGACCTGGCTATAGGATTTCAGCTTCCCAGTCGCTCAGGGACACTTGAAAATTTTATCACTGAGGCTATTTCACAGAATTCACCTCTTAAAAACCCAAAGGACACTGTTAGCATCAGATCCTGTGGATGACTACCAAGAGCTGGCAAGGGTTTAGGTAAAAACTGGAGATGCCTGTTTTTCCCAAAGCTAGCCTGATGCATTTGGTGATATATATAGCTTAGTGGCACTGATGAGAGGCAGGGGAAATAGATACAGCCTGAATTCAGTTCAGTTGCTCCTTAATTATCCACTACACAACCTAAATTACATATTCCTTTCTCTTCTCAGCTTCTGTTACCTCCTAGATTGAGCGTTGAACATGACAACTGATTTAATTCATTTGGCTCAGGGTATTTTTGTGAGGGTGGTTCTGTAGTTTTTTGAGCTTCTTGCGATAAAGACTCTTGCATGATGTCGGGCCAGGAGTGTTGAAGTTCTCCCGTTGGTGTGGATGCTGGCTGCGGCATGCTGAGCAACTTGAGGATTAAGATCCCATTCCCACCATGCTGTAAGTATGATGTTAATCAACAGGTTTCTGTCAGTTCCTTGGTTATTTAGGCTTTGTCTTACACGGAAAATAGCATTAAACTGTTTGGGAAACACTTTGAGTCAACAAGGACTGTACGGTCTGTGCTTGGCTCCAGCTGAAGCTGGTGAGACTGCAACCTTCGGACACCTTTGGCAGACGTTGCGTTCATGCCAACGGACCAAAACTGTATAAAATAAAAGGGATGAACTCTTGGGGAATGGTAGGTGAGCATGCAAGTTCAGTGTCCACGTGGCATTTTGCAGCGGTGGAGGGCAGTGGGAGGCTGGAGGGGTGGCACTTTGCTGGGGAGAGACATGACCACGTGTTGGCCATGTGTTTGAGCAGCCCCAGTAACAGATCACGTACTGCTCACCAGCGTGGTCTGAAAATAGATGGTTTCCATACTTCAGGGGTGACCCATGAAAGAGAAGGTGAAGCAGTAAGAGCCACACCATCACTATCTGCTCGAGCATATGGGCCCCTTCATAAATAGACATATACATAAATAAATAAAGGCAGTGGGAGATAGCAAAGCAGGGAAGTGCTCCGGTACAAATAGGATGTGAAGCGTGCTCTCAGTGGGTCTCAGTTGTACCGGTACAGCAACATGTTGTCGCCCCCCAGTCCTATCTCATCAGGAAAGCCTCCCAAAACCGTGGCTGGCTGGGGTCAGTGGAAACAGGAATTCAGCCAGGAGTGCTTTGCAGGCAGTGGTCGCAGGTGTGAACCCCAGTTACAACTTGATGTTGGCCAACGACAAGCTCCGGTAAGCCCACTTCAGGTTTTCCCAACAGCATCTCTCTCTGCAGTGAGGCAGAGCCCGGCTTTGCCGTTTGCTTGATCCCTCCCGCAGCCAGGTTTTCCAGCTGTGCGTTCTGAGCAGCTCCTTGCAGGCTGTCGTTTGCAGAAAATAACCAAATGAGATGCTGCATGCAGTGAGCCAAGAGTGGTTTGACTTTTGCATGCCAGTCCCAGCTGGGGCTCAGCATTACATTACATCCAAGATCATCGGTGTGAAGCTGAATGCTCCTGGGAGAGCAAAGCATCGAGCAGCCTCGGCTGCTGGTGGGTTAAAGCCGGGCGATGCAAGTCCTTGGCAAGGCATTGGACTCCGAAAGCTCAGACGAATGGATTTTGAATCCAACCATTTCCCAGGACTGAGCTGCTTCTCCATCCCCCAGGTGAATTGCGGGGATCCGTTTGGTTTTTAAAAACAACTTTCATAAGCCAAAGCCGGCAGGATTCACACAGCTTCGGGCCTTTCCAGAGCATCACACAGCGCTTACTGAGTTCAGAGCCTTGTGGGTATGAATTTGCCCTAAAATTCTCATGCAAGCCCAACCCAAAAGCCATTTCCACGGTCCACGGAGGCCACCAGAGTATTTTCCAGTAAGGAGCTGGGGTGCTGTATTTTTTGCTACCACCTTTCATCTCACCTCTGCTCTGCATGCCGCCTATTTCCTTACTTTTTCCCACTTGTTCTTGAGCTATCGGTGGGTGCGTTTGCTTCTAGCTCTGCCTCTTATCATTCGTATTGCTAATGACTGACTTGTGTATGCTAATTAATGTCCCGTAACATCAATGTATATTTTTACATGCATCCATAAAACGATACATGCTGTTTAACATGTCCAAGGATATCCCCAGAAAGCAGATGTGGGGCATGTGGCGCAAGCAAACGTGAGATGCCAGCCTGAGCTTTGTGTGGGAATGGGTCGGAGATGATTTATGTCTCCCTCAATTGCTAAATGACCTTGCTGAGAGCAACCATTAGTTTTACAGTGTTAAATTACAGGAGACAATACATTCAACGCCGATACGACGGGACGTACTTCATATGCTGTGCTAAACACATGTTAAAAAACCAACTACAAGAAACTGAGACAATTTTTCAATTAATAAATATAGGGGATGCCTGGTGACTGGGAGTGCAGCACGTAAAAGGCTGCCATGGCAGAAAGCAGATGTTGGATACTTAGGAAAAAATTTTGCAATTTCTAATCCACTACGGTATTAATTTCCATAAGCATTTTGTGGATCCGAGCTTGCACGCCCTTGGGATGAATCAAAGCCACTCTTCCTTGAGTTTATCTTGGCTGCACAAATGTTTCTGAGCAACTTGGGGTTTGAATTTCTAATGGGAAAGCTGTGGCAATGGTATGGAGGTGTTTACGGGGTGAGGCGGTGCCGCTTAGCACGCTGCAGTCGGCCCCCGTCCCTCCCACGGGACCTTTGCAAGTCTCCCACCATCCGATTTTTAAGGTCAGGTCGGAAGCAAAAGCCGTGAGAGGACGTTTTGAAGATGCTTTGGGGTTTTCGCTGTGAAAACATTTAAAATTTGACCTTTAATTTCTGCGTGACTCATCCCCTCAGGGGTTAGAGTGGGCTAGTAATATTCCTGGACCTTATGAAGATGGTGGGAGACCCAGCGCTGCCCAGGTGCTGTAGCCGTGGTGCAGGTGGCAGCAACCTGGCCTCTTGACCCGCTCCCCGATTCCCTCTGCTTGTCACTTGTCTCTCCCGATATCCAGGTTTCTCCTTGTGATCTGGTATCCAAAGCTCTTCCTGAAACTCCTGACATTTAAGGCAGCTTTTTCTTGTTGTCACAACAACCCCATGCCACACTACAGGCTTGGGGACGTGTGGCTGGAAAGCTGCCCGGCGGAAAAGGACCTGGGGGTGCTGGTCGACAGCCGGCTGAAGATGAGCCCGCAGTGTGCCCAGGTGGCCAAGAAGGCCAACGCCATCCTGGCCTGTATCAGAAATGGTGTGGCAGCAGGAGCAGGGAGGGGATCGTGCCCCTGTACTCGGCGCTGGTGAGGCCGCACCTCGAATGCTGTGTTCAGTGTTGGGCCCCTCACTCCAAGAAGGACATTGAGGTGCTGGAGCGTGTCCAGAGAAGGGCGACGGAGCTGGTGAGGGGTCTGGAGCACAAGTGTGATGAGGAGCGGCTGAGGGAGCTGGGGGTGTTCAGTCTGGAGAAGCGGAGGCTGAGGGGAGACCTCATCGCTCTCTACAACTGCCTGAAAGGGGGTTGTGGGGAGGTGGGTGTTGGTCTCTTCTCCCAAGTGACAAGTGATAGGACAAGAGCAAATGGCCTCAAGTTGTGCCAGGGGAGGTTCAGGCTGGATATCAGGAAAAATGTCTTTCCTGAGAGAGTGGAGAAGCACTGGCAGAGGCTGCCCAGGGAGGTGGTGGAGTCCCCATCCCTGGAGGTGTTCAAGGAACGTGTGGACGTGGCACTGCGGGACATGGTTTAGTGGGCATGGTGGGGTTGGGGTGGTGGTTGGACTTGATGATCTTACACGTCATTTCCAACCGTAGTGATTCTGTGATTCTCTACCTTTGCCTTGCTAGCTCTCCCATCTAATTTTAAATTTCATCCATAATAGGATCTTTTTCTCTGCTTCCTGCATGTGTTACCACATGCCTTTTTCTCGGTATTTTTTTAGTTTAACACTGACTCTTATTTACATATCTGTTTTGAATAGACGTGAAGGAAACTTATGTCCAAAACAAAAATACTCTATAGAATGCAATATGTAGATGCCTTGCAGAGTATATCCTAGTGTGGGGAGTTGCCCAGGAAGAAGCTTTAAAAAAAAAAGCAGCATAAGCATCCTCAAAGAGCCAGCTGCTGCTCGTATCCATGATCACACTGGTTATTTCGGCAGGGCTGGCTAAATTAGCTGACAGTCAGCAACTGAGAAAATAAATGACTCTGTCTGTTTAATTTAAAAATAAATAAAATTAAAAATAAATAAAAAAAAAAAAAAAACAAAACAAAAAACCAACCAACCAAAACAGAAAACAGACCATGAACACTGTGATAAAATAACATTTCCAAAGTTTGCCTAAAAAGTGGCACGTAAGGAAAACGTTGCACAACGAGCATCTTCCTCTTGGTGTTGCAATCTGGTCCCCACCCAGGGCTGGGGGGAAGCGGGCGCCCAGCCAGTCCCTGTGGGCTGCGCTCCCTGCCCGGCCGGGGCTGGCCCTGCTTCTTTTTCAGCAAATAAAAGGAGTTAGCTTGGTTTTGACCTTAACTCACTTTTTTTTTTTTTTAATAGGAAGTCATTATAATCGTACAACTGGCAGGTCGGAGAAACGTCCCCCAGCTGGAGGCTGGCTTGACAGAATTATGAATTACAGATGTTGCCTGTGCGAGGAGTTGGGTTTCTGAGCGGGGTGAGGAGTCCCTGGGGTGGGCTCCGGAGCAGCGCCTGCTGCTTCGCCGAGCCTACGGGGAGAGCTTTTTTTATTTCCCACTCTAAATGAACTTTTAACCATTTGGGTTTTACCCTGTGTATTAAAGACAAGTAACATAAGACAGGCAAGGATGAAGCAGAAGAGCCAGATCTTCGAGTAGGGCAACTGCGTTGCTGCTCCCTCTTTCTTCTCAATCCACACATGGAAAGTCCTACAGAAACGTGGCTTCAAGGCTTGGGCACCTCCCCAGCAGTGGTAGCACCTCAGGCCTTACTGTCAACAGAAGCTGGTAGCCATCAAGGACTGGAGAAAGCAGCAGGCTGAAAATTACTTAATTTGTAATTAGTAATGTTAAAAGCATTACAGCTGTATGGATAAAAAGGGCAGTGTAAAATATTGACTTTTGGTCAAATTTTACTGAGGCCACGTTGAAAGCACAGTGATAATTACTCATTAAATCAGCTTCAGCAGTCCCAAGCTGCTGGAAGTCTAGCCTTTGAGCTAAGCTTAGCTAAGCTAAGCCCCATGGCTTTTTCCACTCCAAGTGTATAGTTTATGCTCAGCAGAGCAGAGGTGCTGTTATCTCTATGGCCTTTTCCATAATTCAGTGTGGGTGATTAGACTTTGTTGCCACCTATATCCCACTCTGTTTTCAGAAGGAAATGCTATATTTGGTTTGGGGTTTTGGTTTTTTCTATTATTTTCATGCACAAATACTACTTATTATCCTGTTCGTTTTATCCCCAGAAGACAACTTTAACTTCTGGAGATAAGTTTGTCATTGAGAAAGGATCCAGGTCCCTCCAGGGATGTACGCCGCTGGATGTATTCACTTCTCTTATGCCTTCCAGCGACTCCCCTTAATTTTTATTGTGGCTCCTGATCCCTAGTTTACCTGACGTCATTTGTAACACATGAGAATTCATTAATAATTTTTGGCAGATCATTAACACTGATTAGAGTTGGTGCACATGACATACATGAAGACCTGGGTTTGCTCAGCCTGAAGAAGAGAAGGTCAAGAGGGGATGAGGAGTCTCCTGTTGTACCTGGCTGATGGGAGGTGGTGGAGGTGGGTTACCTGTACCTGTTCAACCTGGCAGGAGCACAGTGCTGGTGGGGATGACTCTGGAAATTGCTTGCAGGTATCTTCAGAGGTTTCCACGCATGGTCATCTGTGGGGTGCATGAGTGAGCCTGACTGCTCCTGGTAACCCCGGAGTCTGCGAGGACGTTGGGACCATCATGTGGCTCACGTGCCTCTTGGCAGGCTGATGGGGACACAAGACACATCTGCTTCTTGCCATGAAGCCTTACCTTTGGCCGAGCCCGGTACGGGTGTGCGGTTTGCAGGTTGACAAGTGGGCAGTGAGTGTCCCAGGCACCGTTCTTTCGCGGGGCTGGATGGGAGAGCGCAACGCTGGATGTGCCTTTCATTTCTCTCCAACCTCCTTCCCAAGAGCTCACATCCACTCCCCCTGTTGCCAAACAGCCCACAGAAGACCCAAAGTTTACATTTTTTCAAGAGAACATTAAAAGCAACAATTTCCTGTGCTCTTATTACCCAGAGACCCCGGCCAGCGAGGTAGGCAGATTTACGGGTCGGAGCAGGCTGCCCATTCCTGCCTGCACCGTGGGGAGCCCCAGCCTGCGTGGGCTGGGGACCAGGGATAATGAGGTCTTCACACTTTAACGAAGCAAGGGAGGGAGGTGTTAGATCCCTCTTCTGCACCTGGGATGAAATGCGGGTGTGAGGGAACATTAAAGGCTCGGAATGGAAAACAATAACAAACAGAAAAGGGGAAAAAAACCCACCTCGGTTCAAAAAAAGAAAACAGAAGAAGGGGAAGAAAAAAATAAAGAAGAAAGGGGTGGGTGTGCAGGCACCCTCTGATCCTGAACTCAAAGGCTCTCACTGCCTCCTGCATCCTCCAGACGTGTCAGAGACTGCTGTGTCTCTCGGGCGTGTGAGGAGGAGGGGAGCAGAGGACACGGTGAGCGTTGCCTTTGGGAGGTGATGCTGATAGCTGTTCCAGAGCAAGCCCCCCCGTTCAGGCAGGTTATTATAAGCTGCTCATCTCGAGGGAGGTGTTTCCCTTGGGTTTATTTTGCAAGCTGGTTTGTAAACGAAGCCTCCCACAGCCAGGCAGCTGAAGAGCATGTAAATGAATAACACAGAAAACTTGTCAGGACCCTGCGAAGGCTCTTTGGTGTTTTTTTTAAGAGCTCTGGTTGAGAGCTGCTTTGGGGAAGACGGGTGAGAAAAGCTGCTGCCAAAGGGTGATGCTGAGAGCAGCCTCCGTCCGAGGTGGGTGTTGAGTCCAAGCGATGCCCCACCAGAGGCTGGGGGGGGTCAGCTGCCGCTGCCCCAAAGGACGTGAGACAGCGTGGGGTGGCTTGTGACCCGTAGGACGTGCCGGCCAGGGGCTGCGGGAGCTGCTGCAGGGGTAACAGCTCATCCCCAAACCGAAGAGCGGAGGAATGAGATGCCACATGCCACCCGGTTGATTCAAAATGCACCGAGGTAACACGCTTCTGCTGGCCATGTGGTGATTGCTTTCCACTTAGGGAGCGAAGAAAAGCCATCCCGCTCAAAACACCTACCGCACGTCTCTCTGGAAGTTGGTTCTTGTTTCTTACAAAACTCCCGGAGGAGAGAAAATGAGCAAAAAGCATCAGGAGGTTTGAGGTGCGGTGCAGTTAGAGGCTGCTTTGGAGTGGAGAATGTGGGTTCCTCCTGCCGAATGAAGTCTTTGCACTTTTTTTAACCAAACTGGTATTTTCCCAGAATTTTGCTGCTGTTTGGAGCAAGCAATGCAAGGCATCGATTATAAATGTGAGTGTCCCCACAAACTACCTGGGCCTGAGGGGGTCCTCACACAGCACTGGGTAAGCCAAAATGAGAGCAGAAGGGATGTATGCAATATTTCCAGCAGCCCCTTTCCTCCGTAGCTGATGGGCTATAGCTGAGATATATATCTATATATATTTCTGATATATAGGTCATAGCTGATGAGCTCCTTCCAGCTCCTGATGCTGGGCTGAGCCAGCTGCAGCCCGTGCCTGGAGCAGCAGAGCTCGGAACCGGGGAGGAAAAGTGCAGCAGCGCTGTGGAGTGCAGCTCAGAGAAGAGAAAAACACTTATTAAGAAATATTATAACAGTAAATGACCCAGACGCAGACAAGGGATGGGTTTTTTTTTGTTTCCCTTTAACTTCCCTCCAGTTGGCTCAGAGACCCTTGGCCGCAGCTGGAAACCAAAAAGGTTTTGAGACTGAGAGGCACATGAGCCCCAGACAGTTTGATTGCTCAACCATTTCTCAAAGATTAGCTTTGTCAAAGCAAGCACCAGGGAGGATGGATCACGTGGATTGAGCTTAGCTTCATCCAGACTGTTCCAGAAAATGACTGACTCAAAGGCAGAACGGAGATGGCAATTAGCTGAAGCTGCAATATCACACACGAAGGCGTCCCACGTAGATGAGGAAAGTTTCTATCCCAGAAACAAATTTCTGCGTGGTCAAATACAGGCATGCACTTGCCCTGTCCAAAAAATCACTGGCTGAAAGGCGTCGTAGAGATGAGCCAGATGTTTCTCTGGTTTCAAAAGGTCATTAAACAACTATTTTTACCCCAAAAAAAAGCAACTTCAAGAAGCCATCCATTTTGTCAGTGCTGTTTGCAGAACCCAAGGTTTAAAGTTAAGAGAAAAAAAAGTATGACGGTGATCTTGAGTATATCTGACCGTGCATGTTTTCTCATCTCATTTTTTTTTAAATCCTGGAACTTTGAGCAGGAGGAAGGTCCCTACGTTGCTTCAGGAGAGCTGCTGCTTGTGCCCAGAGCCTGCTGGGGGGCTCAGGTCCCCGTGTCCTCCTGCAGACCGTGCTCCGGAGGACCAGCGCCAGGCTGGCCGCATCCTGGCAGAGGGATTCCCTGCTCCATCCCGGGCAGGGTGAGCATTGCATGCTCCCTGCAAACTGCTCCTTATGAGAAGAGCTGTCACAAACTGTTTTGGACTAGCGTCAGTAGGAAACCATCCTTTGGCTGGGGGGGACGGCCAGGGGTTAAGCTTCCCTCACCTAGGATTGACCTTTATGAGCATTTTCCAACCCCTCTGTTGTTGTTTTTTATGCATTTCATTCTAGTTAAACACATTATAAATATAGCATGGCTCTTCCTTTGCTCCTTCAGACTCAGCCTGTGAGGTTTTTTTGCACGGCCACATGTAATAGCGATCTGTTTTGCCTCGGCTTTATTTATAGCTGCTGTTTGCAACTGTCTGCGTCTGAGCCCCGCGAAGGACCCGTCAGCTGCAAGCAACCCTCCCCATCTCTGCATCGCTGCGCTGGCTCAGAAACATGAATCGGCTTTGGGAAAGGGAAGAAAGCGCGGAGGGGTGCATGGGTTTAGCCCCGTTGTTCGCCCACCCAGCAGGGTAAGAGGCAGAGGACGGATCCTGATGGCTTTTGGCATGGGCGCAGAGCACGCTCCGGGACGCTGATGCTGTGTATTTGCAGGTTCGCTTGCTGCCCGCAACCTCACCAGAGGTGAAAGTTCTTCTAATTTTTCTAATTTTCCCAGGTGGGGAGCACTGGTACAGATAAATGGGTCTTTAAGGTTTGATCAGGGATAGAGCAACCTGGGGGTTTGGGCAGATGACTTTTAAAAGTTCTTTACACATCTTCCATGCACATATTTATTTAAAACCAGTTTCAATACAAATATTTGTTGGCATTTTTGAAGGGAAGATCAGTGATCCCAGGTGCTCAGGTGAGATAAAAAGTCTGGAGACAGGTGAAATCATTTTATACACAGAAATTATTATTATTTTCTTTTTGATTTAAAAAAAGATACTTGATTTGCCAAAAATCTGGGTCTTTGAGAATCTTGTGGAGAGTGTGTTTACAGTGGTATTCAAGGCAACGTGTACAAGAATTTAGTGCTGTTTCATTGATCTCGTCAATAAATAGCCCCCAGCGGCTCCTTTCATCCTACAGCAACGCCAGGCGCAGCCAGGAGTGTTGCAGAGAGGAAGGGGAAGAGGAAGGGGAAGAGGAAGAGGAAGAGGCTTTTCTTTCCCCGGCCAGAGGTTTGATGCCATGTCCCACGGGAAGTCCGTGAAGCCGCTCCCTCACTCTCACCCAAAACCAGATCCCACACTGCCCCATGCCCTTGGTGCATCCAGAATCACAGAATCACTAAGGCTGGAAAAGACCTGTAAGATCATCATCAAGTCCAACCAGCACCCCAACCCCACCATGCCCACTAAACCATGTCCCGCAGTGCCACGTCCACTCGTTCCTTGAACACCTCCAGGGATGGGGACTCCACCACCTCCCTGGGCAGCCTCTTCCAGTGCTTCACCACTCTCTCAGGAAAGACGTTTTTCCTGCTATCCAGCCTGAACTTCCCCTGGGGCAACTTGAGGCCATTTCCTCTTGTTCTATCACTAGTTACATGGAGAAGAGACCAGCACCCACCTCTCTGCAACCCCCTTT
Organism: Gavia stellata; assembly: GCF_030936135.1. NCBI lineage: Eukaryota > Metazoa > Chordata > Aves > Gaviiformes > Gaviidae > Gavia > Gavia stellata. The sequence continues at coordinate 2,723,634 of NC_082601.1, read as the reverse complement.
CAGGTCGTTGTAGAGAGCGATAAGGTAGCGATTGTAGAGAGCAATATCTGCCGGTATTTACTCCCTGCTCTGATGAACCTATGGAGTAACACCAAAAAAACCCCCAGATACCTACTGGGACATAATTTGCTGAGTGATTATATAAATAGCTGGGTTATATCACCACGCATTCCGGCTTAGCTAGAGATAACTGCACAGAAATAGCTTAAAGACAGGAAGGAGGTGCCAATAACTTTCTAGTGCTAGCACTAACCCGGCAATTTCTAGTGGTCGCTTGAGCATCACTTCGGTAAGTACACTGAGGTGTAGGGGCACGCTGTCCCATTCATAGGGATGATAAAATGTTGTTGGTTTATGTGGGGAGAGGTGGAAAATAGAGAAGGGATCTGGCAGTACAAAACCTTTAAACTTCCTGGGGTGGAATGTTAGGAAAAGCTGCATTGCCAGTGTGGGAGTAGCATCACGGGAAGCAGAAGATGCTGATGGCTCCTGTATGAGATTGCTGTGGCAGAAGAGATACAAAAGGGAAGGAGAGCATTTGGGGAGGAAAATATCCAATAAAAAAGAGGTTATGAGTACTTTAACGGCGAGGTACAGAAGATAAAAATTATCTTCTGCCCTGAGGACTCTCCGTTTGCAAAGTGAGTAACTATCCCATCGTCCTGAAATGCGGGGCAGCCTGAACTCCCTGGGAAACGTGGGAGCATAACTTTGCAGGTCCTGCATCCCAGCACAGAGACACAGCTATACGCAAGCTTAGCCAAGAAATCCTTTCTGATGTTCAGGTGCAACAATGCTGCAATGATCAGTGCTTTTATGAGTGCTTGGGCAGAAACCTGACAGAACTAACTTAAAGGTAATGTCTGTCATTTTTAGTACCGTGTTTAGGCACCAAAGATGACCTGAATAGGAAAATCGAAGATCTGTATATGGGACAGACATATTTTCAAGGACAGGCTGGGATTCACAGCGCTCACCCCTGGGAGAAGCTCCATTTAATTCAGCAGGACTCCTCCTGGGCCTTATTCACTTGTCATTCCCACATTGGTTCTGCAGAGAACTTTTCATCGAATATGAAAAGAGAGCAAAGAGCTCTATATTTACAAAGGGTTGTACCGAAATGCAAGAAATTAGTAGTTTCAGACCAGCTGCTGCTGAGACCTACATTTCTACAGGGAGGACATGCACAAACGAGGACAGCCCAGAAACTCGTGCTCTGGCAGGGTTAATTTTAACATCCCCGTGAGACCCATCCTCAAACCACTGCTGAAATCCAACTGCAGCATCTCCTCGGGAAAAGAGCAGCCAAGACCGGTCACGGCCACCCACCACCTTGGCCTTGACGGTGGCTGGGGGAGAAGCACCGACTGTAACACAGACATTTGCTTAAAATCTCAGCAAAAGAGGCCCAAGGGCTGAAGACATACAGACACGCATATACATGTATGTGTGTGTATATATATATATATATGAAAAACTCATCTGTGAAGCACTGGTCTTTAACAAGGTGGTTCATTCCTTCTGGGAACTAAATCCAGATTATTTTATTTGCTCAGTCTTATCTGTTATACTTAGTGCTTGGCAAATCGCAGAAGACAAGACTCATGGCATTAGCAGGCAAATAACAAAAGATGCTTTAATGATGATACAGCCCAGCGTAAGGCAGGGAGCAATGGAGATGAGCAGGGGCAATTGCTATTATTTGTGTAAGGAAGATCCTGAGTGGTCTCGTGTTGGAAAATAGTTGGAGGTATCTAAATGTGAGGAATACGTAACCGGGATTTGTCTCTTTGCCTGGCAGAACCTCTCCCAAATAATTCATCATTGCTGTATATAGGCTATGATTCACACTGGAGGAAATGATGACTTTCAGACCACACTGCGCATTTCCCTCAGTCCTTTTTATACTGTTTGGTCAAACGATTATTCCATATTCTTTGTTTCAGCCGTGATGGGAAAATAATAGGTGATTGAATCATTTCCCCTTATCTTCAAGTTATCACATTAAATGCGTGCCCAACTGTCTCAGAAATGACTTACTGCATCCAGTTATTGTATGAAAGGAGGCACGGTAGGCTGTGGGTGGCTATTTCAGTACATACAGTTTTTTCACTATAATTCTCCATTTCAAACATTTTACAAGTGCTGCAGACCGGGGAGGTTCCCAGCCTCCCACTGACTTTGCTAACAGCTCAGCAAGAGCTAGAGGATTTCTATTTGCAGGGATTCCTATAATACTCGATTTGAAGATGTACACGACTGCCTCATTTTGCAGAAGATGACAAAAATTGATGGAGAAAAGCAGACTAATGTAAAAGGTGGGAAGAGCTCGCTCATGTTGTACGGGCAGTGAAAGGCGTTTCACAGTCATCAAAAAATCACTCCCTGACCCTTGTCTTCGACCCCAGGGAGGAGGGGAATATCACGTGTGGCATCAGAGGAGAGAAAACTCTACTTTCCTTCCTCTTTTCTTTTCCTCGTCTTCCTTTCCAGTACATTTCTGAAGCGCTGGAGCATTTTTCCTGCAAAGTGACTCTTTGCAAGAACTACATCACGTCGCCCCAGGAACCCCACCAGCACCCTGCAATGGGCGTCGTTTATGGCTGTGGTCAGGGGGAACATAAGAAAAATAAGAGATTTGGATATCCCTCTGGAGCAGCTAGCGTGTGCTCTTCTTAGTTAGCTCGTCTTAAAATCTACTTTTGGGGGGGGGGGTTGTCATAACCTTTATTTTTTTCCTCCTTCCTCAGGAGAGCTTATTTTCCCCAGCACTCCTCCCAGCTAATTTGTCCCACACATTTGCCACTCCGTGTACCAAACCCTTCTGCCAATGCGCCTCGTAGGCACCTCCTAATCCTTGCAATTATATCCCTAAACTTTTTTAATCCTTCCCCTGCACCTTTGCAAACAACTCATCTGTGCAGCCACTTTCCTCCTTACTCGAAGCTTTCCCACGGCGATCCCGCCAGCGCCACAGCTCCCGTCCCCGCCTCTGCTGAAATCGCCCATTATCATTTCTGCCTTCGTTACTGCAGTTGGGCATTAAGCTAATAGCTTAAATTGTTTTTCCACAATAACGGCCTAATCCTTTCTCTTATCAGTATAGCAGATTAATTTTCCCAAGCATGGTTAGTACCTTGTCTTCTCCCTAATTATACGGAGACAAATTTTGCTCCCAGATGAACGCAGCCTCAGAATTACCGGCAGGCAAAGCCCCAGAGCAAACCCCTGACTTCGAGAACATCTTCCTACTATCCCGCCTGGCTAAGACAAGGCAGACGCAGAGCATGTTGCATGTCAACCGTAAATACACTCCAGTCTCTCCAGCTGTAATTTATTGAACACTTCCCCGTCATTTCCTGATAGCGAGGGGCTGTATTAACCAGAGCAAGTCGGTGTGAATGCCTTCCTTCAACCAAGGGTGAACCTGCTTGGCCATGAATGTTTCCGAGGTGGGATGAGCAGAAATAACTTCCCAAATTAATTACAGCGGAGCACGAGAGCTGACATATTTCTGCCTGGCAGTTGCACAGTTGGATTTGGAGCTTGCAGCGTCTTCGCCGCTTAGTTACAAGCAAAGGATGCTGTTTGTTACAGTGGCGCAGAGCACAGTGGTCCTTACGGTTCTTTCTCTAATTTATCTTAATAGCTGCTATTTTCATTAGCCAGTAAATGGTTCATTACGCTCCTCCAGCCCCAGCCGCAGCGGGTGGGACCAGCAGCCCCAAGGCTGAGGCTGTGCTGGGGTAAACTTTGTGCCAAACCAGCCCCAGGACCTCGGAGCACATTACAAAAGCAACCCCACCACTTGTATTTCACCAGGTTAATATCCCATAAACACTGAGAGATTATTCCGTGGGTCTTTAAGGAACTTACTTTAAAGCATCGTTCACCTGAAAGAGCAGACTGGTCCCTCCAGACTTGTTCTATTTTACCGAGCCTATAACAGGAATTTAATTTAATTTGTAAAAGCCTGCCTTTGTACGAGACCAGAAACTATTCCAAGGTCTCTGGTAAATATTTACCAGCATCCTCCTGCGTAATGACTAAGCATCTTAGGGTCTCTGCGGGCCAAATTCGCTCTTAGTTTATCCGTGTCTACACAGAGCGGTCCCGGCGCGGGCAGCTGCTGCCTTACAAGAGCCAGGCGCCGATGCCGGCTGCCTTTAGAAAGTCCTCGGCTTCCGTTTGCACTCTCCAGTTCCCTACGGGTTCTGGTTCGGATCAGAGGAACGATTTCATGTCGTGGAGGAGTTCATCTGCTGGGAGGTTGTCTGGGTTTCTCTGGGAAACGGGTGACCACTCGGTGCGGTGAGCTAGCCAGGCACATCGTACAACGTGCATGGGAAAATACCCCCAGCAATTAAAATCCCAGTTAGCACTGCCCTTATTTTTAATGAGTACTCAAGGTGCAAGAAATCCATATAGATTTTTTTTTTTTCACTTTAAATGACCCTATGGATGGCGCATCGTACACCAGTGCGCATGGTGCATCATGCAACTGCAACTGGCTAAGCCCATACCGACGCGGAGAAATGAATATACTAATCTCATAAAGATTTTTAAATGCTAACTTAAGCTGCTGAGAATGGATTATGCTCTGGAAACCAATCACCATTTTTCTTTAACTAACTGTTAGAGTAGGAGAAATATCTCTAGTGGCGGGGGGGGAAATCAATGTTTCATTACTAAAAGGCCTTACTGCCATGAGAATATTTTTCAGCTCCTGACACCTCATTAAGCTTATTTAACAACAGCACAATTCATTTGCCTGCCCAGTGCCCAGACAAATTCTTAAAATTAAGTAGAGAGGGGGGAAAAAAACAAAAATAGGCATTTAACATCAGCCTCCCAGCAGGAAAAGGCACACCATAGAAATGCGAAATATGGAATAACACAGAGGGTTACGACATGGACCATCATTTCATACCAAATCTTTATGTAAATTCCACAGTGTATAAGTATACAATTAACGCTCTGCCCACCCATTCATGATGGGCACAGAAAGTGTAGTATGCCCCGGTCGGAATTCTTCAGACTTTTTTTGAATAAAAGATAATTTTTCTATATTTTAGCTTGTGCAGGTGGTAGATGTCAGCTTTCTTTACTATGAAAAATAGTCTCTGTAATAAGTTCACCGTGACCACTTGTTCTGTGGAAAATAAAAATGACAGGAGGAAAAAACTTAATTACTTAAACTTTTAACTTCCAGTGGAAGTGGTACCAGTTTTCAGAAGCACACAATTTCACGACAATATGTATATCTACAAATGCCAATCCACCGAAGGCACAGGCATCATATCCACATACCTTGTGTTTGCGGGAAGATGTATCTGATTTGTACAAATCCTTGTGATTTGCTTTTAATTTCTTTTCATTCTATGTCTCACCTGAATCTGGTTCCTCCATGGGCGCTTCTTTCCCCATGGAAACTTCAGAGTAACGGTGCTGTTGAAGTCATTGATAACTCTAAGCTCTTATTACAAAACTGAACTTATAACCTTTGGGTTTGAAGGCGTTTGTGCTTCTACTCATACCTGGAGGGACCCTTTAGCCTTTATATCCCTCTTCATCTGCCCATGGGTCTCCCCACTGCTGCCAGGAGACGTGAAGGGGCCCGTCTGTGTGTCCGTCCCCGGGATGGAGAGGGATTTCTTGGCTTAGCTATTAGAAACCTTGCTGGTTTTCCAAGAACAAATGATGAACCATCCCTAAGTTTTGCATTGCTGGCCAATGCTTGAAGCAAAAAAGGGCTTTGCTGTACTCCTGATGGTAGTTTTTTTCTGGGGATGCCATCTCCTGCACCATTGCTCTACCACCACAGTCCATCCCCAGCCAACTTGGGTGTCCCTACCAACCTTGCGGGGTCCCCCCTGCCCATCCCCATGGAGCTGGCTTGGCATGAAACACAGGCAAGATTTGGGTGGCTGTTGCATAACCTATGACCATGCCCAAACTGGAAACAGGAAAAAAAAATCTCGCAAACCCAAAAAACCTGAAACTTCAATTTGCACCAAATGTCAGGAGCTGTCCCTCCACCTCCATACGTGTGATGATAAATGGCTCAAACTGCTCACCATTTCTAGTTTTTATTCATTTTTATCACATGGAAATGGGGTGAATGCTAAATAAAATGTTCCTAAGGAAATGTTGGATGTGCCAAAAGGAGAAGCGGCAGATGTGTCTTGGTTCTGGGTAGCTCTGGGCCCCACAATGAGCCCCCGCGCCGGCGCAGCGGTGGAGTGCAGGACAAGAGCCATTAACCCGCAATTTCTGTGCAGGTAATAAAAGAGTTTTATAAGTAAGGGTCTGTGCAGTGCAAAGCCAAATTATTTCTGGGCAGCCTTGGAGCCTGATAAAGTTCTTTCTAAAATCAAACCCTTAACATATGCACAATTAGGCTGGCTGTATTGTTATGCCACAAGCAAAATGCAACCCCTTCTTGAAATACATAACAGCCTTGTAGTTCAAGAAAGCTAGCGGGGAAAAATGTGTTAGCATTAAAGAACTGTTGGTTTTTTTTTTTATCACATCTAAAAATAACATTTATATAACCACCTACCCTGACATTTCACATCAGCAAGTGGCCAGAACCGCCTCGCTCAGCTGTATTAAAATATGCAAACACAATGGGATTTTAGCAGATTTTGTTTCCTGAAGAAGAATTGCATAACTCAACCTTTAGAGGCAATAGGAAAGCCAAAGCGGTTTTCTACTCTGGTTAAAATTTCTTGTATGCAATGCATCCTTCAGCAGTTCAGTTGTATCCGTTGCCTATGATAATTAAATATATTACCTCTGTATGTCCAGCGTTACGCGTGCAGCACATAGTGAGGCAATAGCGACTAACCTCTGGCAAAATGAGGAACCACTTAACGGCAGCAAAATGCGTTGGCTGTTGTCTGCTTTCGGCCGCTCTGCACACACAGCAGGTTTCAATGGAAAAATACGTTTTTCTTTCCTTCTTTTTTTTATCCTCGCTCCTTTACAGACTCGGCGCCTCTCTCAGAAATGTTTAGATCCTAACGAGAAACACCTTTTATCTAACCACGGTTAATGCAACACTGATACCACAGGCAACAGGGGACAAGTTTAAAAACAAGACCATATTATTTATTCCAAAGATAACCCTGGTGCTGGGGTGCAAAGATGCTCTATAATCTGTGGCACACGCCTCATCCTGCTTGCAGGTAAATAATCTCGTGGTTGCATGATGGCAGATAAGCTCCATCTTCTGCGGCTGCGTGCTCTTACGGGAGGAGAAAGGTCCTTCTGCTCCTGCTCTCTGGGCCTTTGGCATCGACGTCTGAATTCTCTTCCCTGTCTGCGTGCAGAGTGCTGCTATCTGCAGGGCTGTCGGCACGTCTTCTCCAAATTATCTGTTTGTCTGTCCAGCTGCCTGCGTATATAGAACCATGATGTTTTGGTGAATTGCTGGGTGCTCCCAGGAAAAAAAAGAAAACCACGTATTTGGGGGTCAGCGAGGAAGACTTCAGAGCAGATGGTGAACGAAGTCCAGGTTCCAGTGTCCAGACATCATACCTTGGTAGGACAACACAGCTGCGTTTTGAACAGGGATGTACTTCTGGTCCCAGCCTTAGTCTTTCTGCTCCAGCTGAGAAAGTGCAGGATGTTATTCTCCAAGAACATCTACAGATGTTCTTCTCCAAGAACAGATGTTCTTCTTTGAGAACATCTACGGATGTTCTTCTCTGAGAACAGATACACGGATATTCTTCTCTGAGAACAGATGTTCTTCACCAAGAACATCTACATACAGGAAAACTGAATTGGGAATTCAGTGGTGGTTAAGAAATACCCAGAAACCCAGTTCCCATTTCAGTTTTCCTGTATGTAGATGTTCTGGGAGAAGCAGCTGAGCTGGGTTTGTTCAGTTATACTGAGTTCAGACAGACGTGAGAATCACAGAATCACTAAGGTTGGAAAAGACCTGTAAGATCATCAAGTCCAACCATCAACCCAACCCCACCATGCCCACTAAACCATGTCTCACAATGCCACGTCCACACGTTCCTTGAACACCTCCAAGAAGAAGCCCCACCTCCAGGCATAAGGGGTAGCATGTGGCAGGTGGACCTCCAAACTGCAATGCGTTGCTTGAAGGCCCTCTTGGTGCAATGCTGCTGCCTCCGAGGAGCCTTTCTCAGCTCTCTGCAGCCAGCCCCTGCCTACTTTCTACAAATCATTTGTTACTGAGATTGATATTGCAGTTATGTAAACATACATTATTTATCTGTTACAGCCCTTTAAACTGGGTGAGTGCTCCTAGCTTTCCATTATTCCATGTCTAAATTAATCATGGACTGTAAAATCAGTCACCACTTATGCAATATGAAAAAAAAAAGATGTAAAAATAGCACTCGCGGTGTAGAGATTTCATGCCGTGTTCCCTGGATAGTAACTATTCAGGCATCATGCTTCTTCCTCCAGGCCTGTGAAATATTTATTGCTTTTTTAAAAAGGAAAAAAAATCTCTTAAAATTATCTGTCTCCTCAGGAGAAAGTTGTTCCCTGATCCAGTCATCTACTCCCTGTCCCCGGGGACCACGGCTCCAGGTCCCTTTGCAGCATCCTTTGCCGACTTCACATGTCATGACCCTCTGAGGGCATTGGTGCCGGTTTCTGGGTTCAAAACCAGTGTACTGGCCCCCAGCCTCTATAGGAAGACAGGAGGGCTCTGAGGTTTTAATAAATGATGTGATGTAATGGACACCTCTTCTGACACCTCTCCTACGTGCGACATCTCGTCAGGTGGGTGCCTGCGAAACCTTTTCGTGGCAGTTTCCATCTCCCAGACCCTGCACTGAAGACCGGTGCCTTCAACAGCATTTTTGAACAGTTGAGTAACTTAACAGGAAAAGCTGTAAAAAGGCTATTTGGGATAAAGAAGGGTGATCTGGTTTAAGTGTTGGAAAGCTAACTTTGCCACAGAATATTAGCTCAGGGGTTTCACTGTTGCAGTTGGAGGTGGGGAAGAACTGATGGCAAATTCCCACCTGGGAATTGCAGCTTCTAAACAAATCAATGGAAAAGTGAAGGTTTTGGGTAAGATTGTCGAGAGGAGGAGGAGGAGGAGGAGGTGCCAGCCTTCATCTCTAGTGCTGGGGGACATGTAACACCCACCAGCTTCGGTGGTGGGTTGGTTTGCGTCATGCGGCAGGTTGGGGACGGCGATGTCTTGCTGGGTACAGCCAGGAGCCTCTGACACCTTGTCCATCTTCTGGGGACGTTTGCACAGGACTGACACCAGTGTCCCCACCGGGAATGCAACGGGCTAACAGGGAACTGCGACACGGGGAGCTCCAGGAGGGCTTTGACACCCTCATCCACGAAATTAAGGAGGTAGCAGCTCCCTTCTGCTTTTTAGCATGAATTATACACTTCTTCAGACCCAAATGGTTCATGCCATCCACGTGCCTGTCCCCAAGGCAGCTGCACACTGGGGGACAGCAGGACCCTCCAGCCGGTGGTACCCTGCACTCACCGCTGCTTTCTCCTGCTTGATGCACATCAGAAGAATTAGTTGTCTCTGCTTTGGCTGTGTACGGTGCCTGGAGTTAATGCTGGAGGTGCGTCAACCCTCTGCTCCCATCCCGGGAGCAGCACGTGCCAGGGCTGGGCTTCTTGCACTTGTGCTACCAACAAAAACCATGGTGGGAGAGGAGCTCAGGGAGCTGCTTCTGTGCTGGACATTTCTATTTAGGTCACCTCAGGGCGTCCCTGGGGCGATTTAAAGCAGGTGCTTGCTTGAGGCAGCCCCAAACCCTGATCAGCCCAGCATGGGATGCTTCATCAATAATCCCAAGAGCTGCTCTGATCCGACATCGTGATTTGAGAAACACGCTGCATCTTGCTAACCTATAAGATGAGGGCAGGGAGGGTTAAGAAAATGAGATATTTGAAAAAATTCTTTCATTACACTCCTTTTCCGGAGTTGTTAGGATCCATCCCATCAGCTAATGATGTGCAATCAGCAGAGTTAATAAAGATACCACTCAGAAGCCCCAATTAACAATGTCACGGAAAGACTTATCTGCACAAAGGACGCTGCTATTAGGGACAGAGTTTTCTGAGGCAGTCAGAAAAGGCTGCCGAGTTACCAGACCCTCCATAAGGTTTTTTTTTCTTATTGACAATGCTCCCCATGCTTCAGCAACAGCTATACGACTTGATCTGAGCCTGGGCCACAGCAGATGCCAAAGCCACCCGTCACCTCGACGATGCCGGCGCGGAGCCTCCTCGTGCTCTCCTGAGTGAAGGAGCAGCTGCTTTTGCAGGAATATCTCGGCGATATCCTGCAATATCCCAGCTCTCTCGACTCCAGCTAATAATGACTGGCCTTGCAGCCACTCCGTCCCTTGCTGTCCGCAGGCTGCTTCCCCTCGAGTGAGCGGCGCGGCTGAAAGGAGGAACTTCTCAGAGCTTTAAATAACCTCCTGGATTCCCCTCCCGGACTTATGCTCCAGCTGGGAGCTGCTTTCCTGTTTGTTTGCTTATTCCTTTTGCCTTGCCATGATTTCAGAGAGGAAGGAATCTGGCTTCTACCTCCCCGAAGAGCTCGAAGGCGAGCAGCCTGGCCTAGGAGGGCAATTACTCAGCACTGCAGGCTTTGGTTGAGAATTAAAGGTCAGGGCACTTTTACTGATGGTTTTTCATTCTGGGCTGCCACGGGGTCACGGTTGCTGATAAGCACATGCTAAAATCCGCATTTTCGAAAGCAGTTCACAGTCCTGAACGTGGCCATGAGAAAGCGAGGGCATGAAAATCCAAGGAAAGCATTATTAGCCCTCTCTTTTCTCCTGATTTTCTTTTCCTTTTAGATGGAAGGGACCAGCCAAAACCTGAGCTGACATTTAACCCGCTTGGCCTCGCGTTGCGTTACAGGTGTTGGCTGCTTCTCCAGCGAGCGGCAGAGCAGCCGGACCCTGGACTGCTCTGTGTCCAGGAGGGCATTGCTGGTGGGGCGAGGCGGGAGGATGCTCTGATCAAAAGCTGGGAGTTACTAATGCAAGGTGTTCCAGAGGGGCCGGGGGCTTTGAAGTGCTTTAAATATTGACCTCCTTTGGGCGAAAGGCTGTGAGCAGCAATCAGGCACAACCATCTCGAGTTGGAGATCCAAGAGGGATGTCCAAAAGCATCGCATGCCGCAGCCACGCTGAATGCTGCTTGCCCCCCCGCCCGCTCCCCACCGGGGCTGCATGGGAGTTTTAATGGCCAGAAGCTGTTGTGGGGACTCAGGGTCCCTGTTCTCCAGCACTGTGCTCCCTGCGTTGCTGAAGCCTTGTGTAACTTCTGGAAACATAGGAATACTTAGAAAAAAAATCAAAATTAATTTCTTACCAGGAAAAAAATCAAATGACACTGAAAGAACGAAATCCTCCTGTAAAATGTCTTCTCTTCCAGTACCAGACTCTTCATGAAGACCCTCATCATCCTGCGGCTCTCCGGGCTGCGCATGTCTTGGCTACAGCAGGTAAAAGTCTAGAAATTATGTTCTTGCCATGACTGCTCTCCCCGCCGTGGGAATCACGGTGCTCAGCACCGTGCTCATGGACCAAAAAGCCTTCGGACCCAAATTTGTTCAAAAAGACAGGTCGGGGGCGGGGGTGGGGGGGTGGTGGGACTCCTGCATCACCAAGCTCTTCCTCAGAAGCTGTGCTTTTGGGTTTTTAAGAAAAAATACCCTCGGGCCACCTCTCTCCTGGAGGCGGTGGCTGCTTCCCCGTCCAAGTCAGTGCTCCAAGTCAGGGGGATTCAATGTGTTTGTCAGATGTTTCTGGAAAGCAGCTCCGTCACTAACTTGGCACGGGTTGGAAATGTGGAGGCCGAAGCCTCCAGCTGGAAAGATGGTTTTGATAAATGATCAGCCGACAGTTAGCCCGGGGGGGGACTGCCTGCCCTCCCCTGACCGTCCCGGGGCATCAGCTGCTCGCGGGCGGGTTCCCATCTGTCCTGTCCGACGTCCCCCGCATCCCCTGATGTTCTCCACCCCGAGCCCGAGGTCAGCTGAGGTTTTCCTTTCCATTGCACACCGAAATCTTACTGGGGGTGAAATTCCTGGCTCAGTGATGCTGGAAAGGAGCTGTTGCAGGCAGGGGTGGCAGGCAGCAGCCCTCAGGCTCAGGCAGCCCCCTCACAGGCAGCCCCTGCCTCTCCTGACCCCACGCCGCCGCGTTTCCAGCGCTGATGGATGGTCTCGCCTCAAAAAGCCCCGTCCTGAGCTTCACCAGATGCGAGATTAATTTATTGCACCTGTCCAAACAGAATGCATTTCTATTTTATCTGCATTACTGCCTGTCCTGCAGCATGATGGAGAGGTTTTGGGTGTGCCCACGCTCCGATGACCTTGGCCCAGCCTGGTGGGTCTGTCCCCCCCGGGGGTGAGGGGACACACGGACACCGAGCATCGCTGTGTTAGTCCAAAGATGAGACGCAGCAGAAAATCCAGTTCCTCGGAGCGGGAGGCTGATCCAGGGGTGTGCAGGGGAAAGGATCCGACCCTCTGCTTCAGCTGAATAGAGAGCACCAGCAGAACAGTTCACGTTATTATTAATAAGGAAATAATTCGGCGTGGAGTATCTTAATGCAACTGATTATACACTGCGGTGCTTGGAGGGACGCATCCTTCAGCATGAGAGCAGCACGACAGTCCTTCCTAGGGCAAATGAGAGGGGAGGAGGGATGTATATCCACCAGAAAGTGCTGCTTTGCCTTCCTTCCCGGTTCATGGGCCAAAGCTGAGACACAGCAGGTTTTTGCTCAAGCAAAATTCCCAGGGAGTTCAGTGGGATTTTTGCCTGATTAAAGCTTGAACCACAGTCCAGGAATTTCTGCCTCTGCTGTGATCCAGCCAGGCTTTGCGCAGGAGCTTGTAAGCAATCTGTTACCCTCTAATGGAGGCTTTTCTTGGAGAAAATTCAAGTTTATTCCATTAGAAAGGGGTTTGGTCTTCCCTTTTCATGGTGGTGGGAAAGAAAAACTACTCAGTTCCCCCGAGCCGGGATGGCAGGCTCTGATCTCGCTGGATTTTAACCTTCTCTCTTGAAGAGAGAAGTTACTGGAGGACTTTGGAAATGATTGTTCCAGCTAACGAGGGCCAAAGGAGCTCTGGAAAGTGAAATAAGATCATAATTAGATGAGCGCTTTCCTTTTGCCAGGTCAAGAAATTAGAAATTTCAGCTGGAATTTCAAAAGGAGGAGCAATTAGAAGAAGTCGAACTTCTGACCCTGCAATTACAAATAACAGCTCTGCAGAAATATAAATGTGTTCCCCTTGGCCAGACAAGCAGGTGTGCGGTACTCTGCCCAAATGATGTTAGAAAAATAATAATTACAAGGGCTAGCATCTACAAAATGTAGTCTGAAATAACTCAGTCCTGAGGACAGGACTAAATAACTTAGTCCTTAAGGACATTGAGGTGCTGGAGCGTGTCCAGAGAAGGGCGACGGAGCTGGTGAGGGGTCTGGAGCACAAGTCTGATGAGGAGCGGCTGAGGGAGCTGGGGGTGTTCAGTCTGGAGAAGAGGAGGCTGAGGGGAGACCTCATCGCTCTCTACAACTGCCTGAAAGGGGGTTGTGGGGAGGTGGGTGTTGGTCTCTTCTCCCAAGTGACAAGCGACAGGACAAGAGGAAATGGCCTCAAGTTGCGCCAGGGGAGGTTCAGGCTGGATATTAGGAAAAATTCTCTTTCCTGAGAGAGTGGTGAAGCACTGGAAGAGGCTGCCCAGGGAGGTGGTGGAGTCCCCATCCCTGGAGGTGTTCAAGGAAGGTGTGGACGTGGCACTGCGGGACATGTTTTCGTGGGCATGGTGGGGTTGGGGTGGTGGTTGGACTTGATCATCTGACAGGTCTTTTCCAACCTTAATGATTCTGTGAGTCTGTGAATTAAAAAGAAAAAAGGAAGAATTTCCTTTGGGGAGATGGGGACAATCATAAGGGGAAGCAAAAGCCACCTGCAAAGGGAAGGGAAATAAAATCTTCATGATACCTGAACATGTATCATGTTCAAAATAAAAATCCTCCCGTTATACCCTGAGCCTATTTTAACACATAGATATTGCAAATGCTGCTTCAGCCCAGGATGCGATAACTCCAAACACAAGTTTGGCGAGCCTGAATAATTTTACATATATTAGAAAGGATCGAATGCGGCTTTGCAAACTGCATAGAAGCTGATTCTTTTCAGAGTTTTTAGGCAAAGCCTGCTTGAGAGGGGAATGAGAGGAGATCCGTAGCATCCCCCTTGTTAGAAAATGACAGCAAATATGATGTCTCAAAGATATCTACTTGTGGGATTTGCTGCTTTACTTGATGTCAGGTACAGGGCAGGACAGAGCCTGGACAGGACAAGCTTGGGTGATGCTGTGCAGGTACCTTCATCCCCAGGGACCTGGGGATATCCCACCTCCCTGTCCCCATCAGCTGCTTTTGCAGCAGAGTGTGTCCAAGGAAAACCCAAAGCTGGAAGGCAGAAATCATCTCAGACCAAGAAGTGAAGCTGCCCCTGGGCAGCTCTGAGGGCTCTGAGATGACCTGCCTCAGCCATCGTGATGGAGCAAATCTCTTCTTGCACAAAGCTGACTTTATTTTCTATTCGGCATTCAGGTCTTTAACTAAAGGAAATACAGCACTACAGAAAAACATGACATTCAGAGACATGTTTTTTCTCTGGTTTGTTTATCAGCAAGATTAAGATTCCTGGCAGTGGAATAAAGGAATATCTCGCATTTATTTGTTTGGGGCATGTGGAGTGCATTTGTTTCCTAGGATGCAAATTCGTTGTTCATGCTCTGAATAAAAATCCCAGTGCCAGGAGACTGCCGTTAGATTCAGATCTCTTGGCATCATTTTTGCTATAACTTCATGCATAGAGCAGGGATTTGATTTTTCCCAATATTCTGCCGCTATGTTTTGTCTCCGAGACGCTTTCCCAATTTTCTTTCTTAAACTTTCTGTCAGCTAATTTCCTTCTTTCTAAATTACTGCCAGCAGCTGTGAGGCTACAGGGCCAGCTTTTGGGATGTAGGTCACGCCACCATCCCTCGTGTGATGCACACCGGCTGCCTGCTTGCCCGCCTGATCCCCTGCCAAAGCCCAGGCAGCTGCAGGAGCCGCGCGCCCCTTTCCGCGCTCGCCGGCCGGCCGGTGCAGACGGGGCGTCGTGGGTCCCTCGCTGCCAAAGCCTGCGGGGAAGGAGGGAGAGATGCACGTTTTGGAGCTGGTGCTGGAGGCACGCCGGCTCCCGCTCTCCTCTCAACCCAAAGCACACAAAATTGGGCGTTAAAATGCAATTGGCTGCGGTTTCTAATTTTATTTATTTATCTATCTATCTCTTTTTTTCATTTATATTTATGCATGCACGCGCACATACACATGCCTCAAAGCTCAGCTACAGCCGTACAGGGGCTCAACATTGCACCTGTACCAGGAAAGCTGCTGTATCCAGGGGGCACATCTGGGCCGTCTTCATTCTCTATAAGCTCTGCGGGCACGAACCCTGCTCCGAAGGCTCGACAGCAGCCAAGTTCCCTGTTCATCCCCAGGGCGGGCAGGACCCACTCCCCCAGCCTGGCGCAGGGGCTGCCACCTTGCATTAGCTGCATCTGGGTAGGGCGTGTTGTGACATGACTGTGCCTGACATGACATGTCACCTTGGGAGCTAATGAGTTGGAAATTTGTGCTAATAATTGTTTTGACTGTTCCCCAGGAACGAGTAGGGCTTTTTTTCAGCAGAACGTCTTGCACCCAAAGTGATTTTATTAGGGAATTATTTTTTTAGATAGGAAAAGTATCAGTGGTGCCAACTGGAGGTTGGGAGTCAGTACTGGTACCCGGCATCCCTACAGCCCCTTGGGATGGCCCTGGATGCCCCGCAGTGCTCTGGGGAGGCTTTCCCCCAGATCCCAGCTCCTTCCCTCCAAAACCCGCTGCCCCAGCCACCGTCACCTTCCCCACAACCACGACCCTGATGCCATTGCCACTAAGCAAAGGACTTGTGTTGCTCTCCGTAAGCATCCGTGGATGGTCACGGGGTTACACCCCATCTCAAGGCGCAGGGATGCTGCACGGAGCAAAGTCCTGGGTACCGGGTGCTTGCACAGAGCGCAGGGCGTACGGGGGGTTATCACCACTGAATCACAGCGTGTCATTTTGCATCGCAAGGCTCTTGAAGCCTTAATTGGCACCAAGTACGTTTGCTTTCTCTCTACTTGCTACAGGAACCCCGGAGATTTTTCTAACGAGCAAAGCAAGCTACTGCTGGTGGATTTTTCAAGTTCTCATAGCTTTACAAATTACATTTGCTCTAGGCAGCCATTCATAATAATCAACTCGAAACCACTGCTAGCACAAAAAATCTTTGCGTTGTCAGCAATACACCTCTTAAATACCGTACTGCCATCCGTCACAGCTCACCGTAACTTGTAATTTGATTAAACGCTCTCCAAAACACAGGGTTGGAAGTGCACATGTCCACAGTAAGTGGATTTGTGTTCCCCTCTATTAGAAGGCTGTGTGATGTGACTTAACGATGGAAAACGCTCATTATGGCAGACACTTGTCAAACACACCGGATTGGGGGAGTCTGGTTTTGCCCTGCGCCCATGTGAAAACGCGCTGTCTCTCCGTTTGGCTCAGACGGACAGACTCCCACCAGCCAAGCTGCTTCACACCTTCCCTCCCCAAAGTGGCACGGCTCCTTCTCGCAAAGGAGCACCTCTATTGTGGCAGCCTTAGCCCCATATCGATTTGGAAGTAGGTTTTCAGAGGTGAGCAGTGCAAGGCAGAGCAACTTCTCCCTGGCACTGGGTAGGACTCAGGGCTGGGCTGGAAGGAAGATCCTCACGGCAGCTGGGGAAAAGGTAAAAACTTTTTTTCAGCATCACCGATGTGGGAAACACAGGGGCTAGCTATTGTGTTCCCAAATATATTGAGCAAGAAGATGCTATTTTTGTAGTCAAAATATTTGAACGTGTTTTCTGCAGTTCTGCTGACCTGAGATGAGCATTTGGCCTGAGTCCTGCTAGGGGTCTGAGAACCCATCCCGCCCTCCAGCAGTTCTGCTCCCGGGGGCTGTAGAGGAGTCTCCAACCATCTGTACCACCTCACATGGGCAGTCCCCATCCCCAAAACCCAGCAGATCCCGTCGCATCCCACTTTGGCCAGGCTCTCCCAGCAACGCAGGCAATCTTTCCCCAGGTCTAGAAACAGGTCCCTCCAGTGGCAGCCAAAACATCAATATTAAGACACTTATTCATTCCCTACTAGGTATTTACAGTTTTACTCCTTCCGTAGGAGCTGGGTAGCTTCGCCCATGGAGACGGCACCGTGCTTGCCTTTGCTATCCCATTGCCAGCAGCTGGTTTTGAAAAATGTGAAATTCCCCCATGCACCGAAGTCCCCATGGCTTTCCCCAGCACAGCCCTGTGCCGTCACCTATGGGATGCTTCAAAAACCCTTTTTTCCTCAAAATTTCCCAAGAGGGAAAGAGAGATATTAAGTAAACTGAATATAAGATTATGGGAGGGATTTTTTTAGAGACCGTAGAAGAACTTTAATGAGGGCTGAGCTATATAAAGAAAATATAGTCATGAAAGACCCCCATCTAGAAGGCTGGCAGGAGCCTGCTGTTAACAAAACACAAGTGTATCTTAAACACGCCACTTTCACGTGGCTATTATGGCTGAAGCATGTGAAAAGTTGTGCTGAAATTTAAATAAAAAATTTAAGGGGCCCTAAAAGTGGGCTGATGCTTACGAGGTTCACGCTTCGGAGCGGGGATGTTGTCAGCGGGGCTGGATGGGTGGTGAGTCCCATTTCATACGCCTTTTCCTAAGCATTTTCAGCAGCTCCAATATTATTCTGCAATAATGTTTAGCTTCGCAGCAGAAAAGCGGGCTGTATTCGTGCACAGGATATATGAAATACAGCATGCGGCATCTCACAGATTTCCCCCTCCTTGAGAAATCTAGAGTGGAATAAAAATGTGAGACAACAGCCCGTGTAGGCAAAGGGAAATCCCACCCTCCAGCCGGCGCGGTGGGGGATTTGGGGGTGTCCAGGGCTTTTCTCAAGTAGGGTCAACAGCATGGACCACGGGCGGGATGTTGGCCCCTTTGTCACCATCACCCGGAGCCACGGGTTGCTGGGTGGAAGTCCTAAGTACCAAGAGCATCTCCTACCTCAAAAAAAGGTTGCTTTTTCTCCAACACAGAGTTTAATGCAAATCCAAGGATAATGCACATCATTGAAAACCATTTAAAAAATTATTATAAATGAACAGGATATGCAACAACTTCCAGGAAAGCCCAGGCTGCCACAGCTTCACTGAAGCGGCAGCTCTGGCACGGGGGATGAGGCTCAGCACAGCCCCTGTTGGTGAGGAAACTATTTCGGCATTTTAAGATGCCGCCAGAGAATTTGCTACTGAAACAATGGGAATTTTTCTACAGGATGGTTTTGAACTTAAAATTTTGCCCATGGCACAGAGGACATGAGTTTTCTGCTATCTTTGGCATGATCAGCTGTTAAGAGTGCGTTAGTAGCTAATTAAATTTGACACCCAAGGGCCATTACTAAGGGTCCTGAGCCCTGGGCTCACCAAGGGGCTCCAGACACTCGGTCTGACCCCAGGTTTGCACGAAACTGGGTGGGTAAGTGCAGACGTTGGGGCAAATTCATGATGCTGGCGTGGCTCAGGGTGCAGACAGCCGCCCGTGACATGCCAAGGGACCTCCAGCAAAAGGCCGTCTGTTTATGGGACAAACGACAGATATGAAGCATCACAAGAAGTGCTCCCATCTCCCCAGCACAGCTTGCTTGCTGAGCCCTGCAGCTCCGGAGGCAGCAAGGACACTGCACTCCATTCCTCATCTCCCCTGCACCTCCATACCTTTTACAGGTGTTAGGCTCATGAATGCTAAATAAAACACTAATAAAAGCAAGAAAATAACACACAGAGGACAGGCAGCATCTTTTCAACAGGACGGAGCAATGATGGCATTGTAAGAGGCTCATTTATCCCTTCTGGGTGCTGCACTTCTCTTACCAGGAGCTCTAGACCCTCGCCTCGCTGCATCCAACCCATGCAACCTTCCCACCACCAACACACATGGCTTTGGGTTCGGGAGGGGAAAAAAAAAAACCAAACAGAAAAATTACACAGAATCACAGAATCACTACGGTTGGAAAAGACCTGTAAGATCATCAAGTCCAACCATCAACTAACACCACCATGCCCATTAAACCAATTACAATTACTTGAAAAAGGTTGCGGCAAAAGCAATCCAGAAAGTTAAGTGATTTGGTTTTCCTCTTCAGACAAAACCTAGGAGGAGTTTCTGACCACACACGCCATGGCAGAGCCGCGTCAGCTCCTAAATATCCAGAGGCTGCTGCTGCCAGGGTGGCGCGCGGTCCCCCCTCTCCGGGGAACCACGCTCCAGAGCTGCATGGTCAGGTTTTCCTGGGAAAATCAATCCTCCCCTCCCAAAGAAACCTCAGGGAAAAATCAGCTTACGACAGTGAAATATGTTATTTTGGCAGCATTGAAGCCCATTTCAGTTTGACTTCTGAATTTACTTTTGTATAGACTCTTATATTGTTAAGTACAGCACATACGCCTTAATTAAATAAACTATAGCTCTTGCAGCAATATTTTATCAGGGAAACCCAAACAATTTGTTCTGACATCATTTAACTACTTCTTCTTTCTTTCGCTTTTCCTTGTCAAAATATTCATCCAAACTGGCACATTCTCACCGAGTATTTAGATTTCTGCAGACATTTTTACAACCTATTTGCATTTTTATGGAAAACTCTTCCATCTGTTTATTTCCCTTTTGCAAGCGGCTGGGATGACTCGCGGCAGAGAGATCAGCGAAAGCCCTGCGGCGCCGGAAAAGAGCCCGGCCGATGGCAGCGTGGCTTTCCCCAGGCTCACTCCTTGTGCTTTCCCCTCAAAGTTATTTTCTTATCTGCTCGGAGATCCCGCCTGTGAAAATAAATCAGCCGAGACGTCTGTTCTCTGCAGGCTTCAGCGACTAAAACTTGGCAAATTATTTGCAAAGCTCAAAAAAAAACCCTCGCTGACAAAGGTGCTTTCAAAACCTGAGCTGCAGATGCAGCCCAATGTAAACAGTGCATTTTTCAGGAACATTGTGAATATTTTCGTATAATATGGGTTCCTTTCACAAGCAGAGCCACCTTTTTCCCTTTTAAATAAAAAAAAATAATAAATAAAATCATAAAAGCAGGGTTTCAGTGCCGCGGTCCCCACCTGCGGCTTGTCCAGGCTCTGTGCCTGTTGCTAGTTTCTTAGAGAAGATAAACTTCTTGAGGTTATTTCTGCCCTTTTCTGTACATTTATGTAGTGCCAAGCAGGGACTAATTCAACCTCCTCCATAGTGCGGCTGGTGTTACTGTAATGCATAGATACTATAGTGATAAAAGCCGCACTGTATTATTGCAGAGTAAGAGCTGAGATAGGGGACATACATACCCCCAAAACCAGTTTGCAATGTCTTCTTCCAACGGTGTGAATTTCTACACCCCATCGCACAGTAAAATGCATTTTTAGAGGCAGCGTGGGATAAATTCCATCTCTGGGCAGTTCCCTGACCAAACGAAGTATTTGCTGGAATTGCTGCGTACAAGGTGGCTTGTCCTCAGAACCAGGAAAAACTACAGTAACTAATGCTAATAATATAAAAAATAGCACATTATTTAGTTTAAGAGGTAGATTACAACCAGTGTGCCAAATGATGTGAAACACACCGGCAATTAAACCTGATGCAAAGCCCCAGCACCCACCCAGTTCCCTCCAGTGCTTCCTAGAGGTTTTTGTATTATTTTTGGTGGCAGCAGCATCGGGACGGGTACTGCCAGCTGCACACTTTGTACCTCCAAGTCCCCAAATGCCCCTGGCTCAATCTCCCCCCCTGCCCCGGGTGTCCACGTGCTCCCGGGAGGGAAATAAGGTCACTTGGACTGAGGCAGAGAGGGGTGAGAAAATAAGTAGCATGAGGCTTGCTGTGTGCACACAGAAGATGCTGAGAGTGGGGCTGGGCAAGGGGCCCCCCCCGGTCCCCATTTCCCCCAGCATCCTGCTGCGGTGCAGCGGGACGGGCTGTGCGAGCAGAGCCCCCGGGGAGCGCAGACTTCCTCTGCACTGACATGTGCCTGCAGGGCAATTGCAAGTTAATAATCTTTTCCTGAAACCACTTTATACTTAACATTTATTTTTTTCCTCTGGCATTGTTCCTTCTTTCCCAAAGGAAATGTCCTCGCCCTTATTGCTCGTGCATATGGAAAGAGGTCA
Source organism: Gavia stellata (assembly GCF_030936135.1). NCBI lineage: Eukaryota > Metazoa > Chordata > Aves > Gaviiformes > Gaviidae > Gavia > Gavia stellata. The sequence continues at coordinate 2,702,297 of NC_082601.1, read as the reverse complement.
GCACAAACGATGCTATCGCACGGTGTGGTTCTCAGCCCTAACTAACTGCAGATGAAAGGAGCAACACCACGTCTGTGCCATTAAACATCTATATCTGCATTGAAATTACATGTGAGGCAGCGTCAAATAGAAGCCACTTGCAAGAGCTAACCCAGAAAAAAAGCACGTAAAGGCATTGTCAGGCACATCTCTCTTCTCCGGGCTTTGCAGAGCGACTCGGACAAACACAAGCATCATGCTGGAGACCCACCATATTGTGGTCCAGACCTGCTGTTGGCCCGAGAGATCATAGAATCATAGAACCATTTAGGTTGGAAAAGACCTTTAAGATCATCAAGTCCAACCATAAACCTAACCCTGCCAAGTCCACCACTAAACCATGTCCCTAAGCGCCTCATCCACACGTCTTTTAAACACCTCCAGGGATGGGGACTCCACCACCTCCCTGGGCAGCCTCTTCCAATGGTCATTTGCAAACCTGTTTTCTTCATGTGGGAGTTCTCAGGTACTCTATTGCAGTAAAAAGCTAATGTTTGTACATTAAGAGATTAAATAAATCCAGCAGTGCCACCGTTTGTTTACACTTATCTTTTCACAGCAGCCATTTCTATACCCGTGGGTTCACCCCTTCCATTTGCTCACGCCTCCAGCCCAGTAGCATCCGCTGAATGGGCCCACCACGATTCATTTCTTGGGGTATTCAAAGCTGATGCAACCACTGGTTTTCACCCAGGGACCTCTCGGTGTCCCACACATGGCCATCAGCCATCACCAGCTTGCAGCCAGTCCCGGCTCGGTTTTAAACACAGCGATGTTGACTCCGGTGGCCGCTTCCCAGCCGTGAGTGAGTGCCAGGCACCCCCGGTGCAGGGGGTTTGTACAAAAAAAGTAGAGGGGGATGGCCCCTGTGCCGTCCCCGCGGCTCGGGCGGCTCCTGGGAAGGCTGTGGGCAGTGCCAGGCCCATGCGGCCCCGGTGCCACCCCGAGTCATGGTCACACCTCTGCCCCCACGCCATGAGAGGACAGCCCAGTGGCATATGTCCCCTCTACGCGGGATGTCCTGTGCCCAGGAAGCCTCTCCTGGGAGCAGTGGGAAATGGCTCAGCCACCGATAGCCCATAGCACTGCTGCGCTCGCAGCATCCTTCAACGCATGGGCTTAATGCCAACAGATGCTGAAAGGGCATTTAACGACATTCCTTTACAGGAAGAAAATCACCTTTGCGATGTATTTAAGGTCTGGGCTTTGCTTGGAGCTGCACAATGAGATTTGGCTGTGGTCCGTGCCCACACGCCGAACCTGCTCGTCCCACGCGCGATGCAGGAGACGCTCCGGTCTCAGTCTGGAGCCGCAGGTGATATTTGGTGGAAAGACTTGGGCTTACGAGCACAGATCAGGGCTATCGAAATCCCTCCATTTTCATGGCTATAATTCCTGTGGCTGAGCTGCACAGCTGCAATGCACCAAAAGCCATTTCCCACTGCTCTTGGTTTGGCTCCCTTGCGCAGCCAGGTATTCTCCTGCGTGCTGAAATAACCTGAAAGAACTTCAAGTACTTTTTCATTTCCACTTGTAATTTGCATGATGACATCCACTTGCATGATGACAGTCGTCAGATAATAAAGACCGCGGCTCAAACTCTGCTTTCAGAAAAGGCATGGCAGCTCCCGCCGAGAGTAATTCAAACCACAGGTTTGTCTTCATGCGAGCCCGGGCGACTGAGAGTCATTTGGAAAAGATAATCAAAAATCATCGTATAAAATCATGGATGTAATTTGTAGGAAAGAATCCGTTAGGGTTTACCCATAATTTCTCATGATCAGGCAAAAGTAGACATACATCCTATTTACGGCTTCTAGGAAATTTCTACTTGCCCAATTCATGTTAAACATATGGACTTCATTTTCTCTCGCACCTGGCCATATATATTTGTTATGAAAGGTTCATGACTGTCCGGGTTATGTGACCTATTCCCAAGATGATTAGAGTTAAATGTGTTTCCTGCTCTCCCAAATTCCATATAAACCGAATAAACCAATCCATAGATCCCCAGTGTAATATCCTGAGCCTACAAATACACACACGCAATAAGTCAGGGCGGGGGGAAAATCATATCGCTGCTTTCCATTAACTAGCAGCTGCGAGGGGAAGGTAATGAGAAAAAGAAAAACCCTGGTAATTCAGGGAACAATATAGACAGATATTTGAATTTTGTCTCACTTAGCTGCACCCAATGAACGCACTAAAATGCATTTATGCATCTCTCCCTATTAGACAGGTACCGCCTGGTCTGTCCTCACGCTCGGAGCAAGTTCTGCTGTGCCAGCTGGACGGACGTCCAGGGATATCTGCTGGGACGGACCCCTTCAGATCAATGCCAATGTCACTCCCCATCGGCACCTGGGTTCTGACAACAAAAGGTCACGCTCAGGCCCTAAAACTGGCTTTCAAGCCCCCGGGGCGGGGGACAGGTCTCTGAACTCAGAGCTGATGTGATTGCGCTGTACAGGGAAGAGAGATGCTTTTAGAGCGTCATAAAGTGGTGGCGATGCTCTCAAGGACACCAAAATGCATCGGAGTGTCCAGGCATAATTTCATTGCATACATAATAATGCATGCAATGGTCATGATGATAATGATGATGATGATGATGATAATACTAAAAGAAGAAATAATTATATTTTGCACTGGCAGAGGCTGCCCAGGGAGGTGGTGGAGTCCCCATCCCTGGAGGTGTTCAAGGAATGTGTGGACGTGGCACTGCGGGACATGGTTTAGTGGGCATGGTGGGGTTGGGGTGGTGGTTGGACTTGATGGTCTTACAGGTCTTTTCCAACCGTAGTGATTCTGTGTGATTCTGTGATTCTGTGAGAAGAAAACAAAGCATCGTTGGTCTGGGGATGCGGTGGTCTGTGCAGGTCCCACTCACTGGCATCTGCAGACAGGTCTTCATGGTGGCCACCTCTGCCCTGGGGTGAGCCCATGGCTGTGGCCTCGGCACAACACTGAGCAGACACCTGGTTGGGGCTGATAAAACCTTTTTCCTTAGCCAGATCTCGCTATGCGTGTTTGAAACGGTTTATTCGTCTGCACATGCAATGCTTGGGAATGACTTGGGGGGCTTGGAAATCAAATAAAAACTCTTGGCGAGATTTCTTCAGCGTGGGATGTCACCCCACCTGCAGCCCCATGCAAAGGGCATCCGTCCGGGGACGTTGGGGCGGACCCCTGTGGCAGAAATCCCCCAGTGAAGGTTATTATCGCAGCGGTACCGCAAGCTCAGAGGGCATCGGGAAAGGATGGAGTGCTGCTTGATGCTACGGATAACTGCACCCCCCATCCTGTGCGCACCCTGCGGTTTCAGAGACGAGATGGTCCGTGCAGCAGTGTATGGCTGCACGCTGCATCCCGACAGCTCTGATCTTTCCAGGGGCTGAGAAGAAAAGTCGATTCCTCTTACAACCAGCGGCTGGCAGTTACAGCTGCAGTCTATACGCCCCATAAATACAGCGCTCTGCTTTTTATCCCGGCCGCTATCCCCAGCCCCCCACAGACCAAGCTCCTTAGAGCACGCTGCCCCTAGTCTGCTGATCCCAAGTCAAGCGGGAACAAAAATCAACCCCAATAAAGAAAACGTGGCCTTAGGGAGGGAGGAAAGAAGAGGGATCAGCCCCACACTGTAAAACCCACCCCACCTTCCCTGGAGAGATTTTTCCCTTCGAGGAACTGAAACGAGAGCCGGAGGTTGTGCAACGACTCAGGGCTGATGTAGCAGTAAAAAATACCAAGTGAATCGCTTCCAAAAGAGTTTAGTTGGATGTCATTATTTCCTGTTGGTAGACAGAAGGAGAGTGGGAAAAACTCCTGTTTCGGGAGCCAAGCGCTGCAGAGAAGGGCGATTAGCAGATGGCATGGAAATTAGCTCATTATTATTAATTTGCCAGGCCTTTACCAGTTCATGAATTGCCCTTTGAAAGCTGAAAAGCAGCGTATGCATATGTACAAAAGAGGGCTTCTTCTGGCAAATCAACTAATTAATAGCTGTGCCACCCACCGCATGAATGGAAGCCGTCCCCACCTGCCTCGGCACGGCCCCGAGCCCGGATTTGGGGGCAAGCCGGTGCTGGCCCCAGCTGGGATAATGCAGCCCCTCTAGCAAGATGCTGCTCAATAGGAAACCTCCACGATTGGTGCTTATTAATGTGCTAATGTTTTGTTTGAAGAAGTTAATGCTGCAAAAAGCCTTTTTTTTTTTCCAGGGGGTTTCTGTGAAGGCAGCTGAAGCGATCGTTTAACAGTATTGCATATATATATGCAATATATCGGTTGGAAAATAATTCAAGACAAACTATACTTCAGTACACTAAAAGCTCTCCTCCATCCTCTTTAAAATTGGATTTAGTTTTGCCTAGACCGTGCTTCCCAATGGGATGTCCACATCCTTTTAATTCTTTCCAGAACATCACTGCCCTGTGGCGCCAAGAGGAGAATTTGGGCTGGTGAAGTAGTTCAAAGTCTGAACATTTAAATTTATAGTGAAAACATTACCTCGAGTTGGAGCTGCAATTTGGCTTTTCTCCCAGCTCCTCTGTATAAAAGCTGCTGCAAATCACAGAGTGGATAGCAGTAGTAGTAATAGTCATAATAATAATATTTCCAAAATAATTGATAACACAAATCATAGATTTGGAGGTTTTAAAGGGACATCAAAAGGCTGGTTGGTTTCTGCATAGGACCAGGTCATGTACAAACCACCCCCCTCCAGCTCTGCAAGTAGAGGCAATGAGGCTGCAGAATTTGGTCCATTTTTCCATCCTTACCAGGAGCCTTAAGCAGCAAGACAACACCATTTGAAAATTAACATCCCCCCCGGCCCCACACACCACGTACGCGGGCCTGATTGCTGCCGATTAGAGCCGTCCGTGGAGGAGATCCCACATACGGCTGCTTTCCAGAGGGAGGAAAGCAATAGTTGTCATCGGCAAGAGTGGCAGCACTGCAAGCCACTGGGAGGGCTGTAAGTGACACAGTCGCTGTCGTTGTCACGTTAAAACCACGGCCTCATCGCTAGAGACAGGGCTAATTGCCTGAGCACATCGCCGCGTGTCAAAACGCCTAATTGATTTCCTCCTCATTAAGGCTGTGATGCTGCTCCGGGGCTGTATTTCAGCACGCGTGCGTGCGCCGCGCTCCAGCTCTGCCCAGGGTAAAACACTCGAAAGCCTGTGCGCGTAAACCCAGCAAAATGAGTCACGGCAAACTAATTAGAAAGCTCGCGTAAATATACTGTTGAAGCATAACATGCCTTGGAGTTCAACTCATCAGTTACCCTGGGTCCCGCAATGATACTGCCTTTGTTTGGGGGTTACATGCCGCTTCACAGAGTTATGATAGCATGCCCATTTTTGCTGCTGGAGCATCTTGGATGCAGACCAGCATCGCTCCTCCACAGCTCACTGAGGAGCTGAGAAATTTTTGGTCCAGGTCGCAGCGGAGGGCACGCTCACTTCGGCGCCCGGAGGAGGAGGATGCACAGGAAAAGTCTCCAGCTTTAAGGATTTGTGCGTTTGGACAAAGGAACTGGCATCTTCTATGAGCGTGTCTGTCGGTACCGTCCTATTATCCAATGTGGAATTTGATAGGTTTGATTTGGAAAGGTGCGTGGAGTCCTTAGAAAAAGCTGCCTTGGAGTATCGCTGCGGCACGGTGGGGACGAGGGGCTGAATGGTTACATGTCATTCTCCAGACGGAAATCCTCAGAGAAGCTGCAATGCGCTTTGTAATTAGAGTTAATTAACACTTTTGCAAATTGGTCTTTATTTAAGACCAGCTGTTGAGGAAAAAAAGTCTATAAGCCCATAAAATATTAATTAGCACAAGCGTCTCATCTGCTAGCACCGGTTTCTGTGTGGATAGGCGTTGGGCGAAGGCAGCTTTGTCTCCCTAGATAAAGAGCTAACGAGCAAGACCTTGGAATAACTAAATGCTAGATTTCAACCCTTCCTCACAGACCCCCCGCCCTCACATGTCGCAGGGACAGGGAAAAAGCCTTGCGCCCTGCAAACGTAACCCAGCGCTTCGGAAAAGCTGTGTAATAAACTTGTAAGTACTAGAGATACTATATTGATAGGAATAAAAGGTAAGGTTTAATGCACCTATGTTAGTTATCCCATGCTGTGGGAGAGCGCAATGGTCAAATGATGCTGCCTCTTGGTCCCATTCCTGCGGAGTTTTTTCCTTTTAGCATTCCCATAAAGTGTGCCTTACATGGGACCCCAGATATTGGGGAGGAAAGGTAAATTATAGACTACGAGGCAGTATTTTTGTCAAAATGCACTGTCTATGCACCATGGGAAAACTGGAGGATACCTAGATTAGATATCCCTTTTCTCCATCCATAAATTCAGGTTATTCACAAATTTGTAGAATAATATAACGCAGCAATGATGGAGATTTCTGCAGCAAAGCCCCCCCTTTCCCTGTAGCAGCCCCCTTGCCCCATGAGTTTCCCTACTTGTTTCTTTCCGTTGTGTTGTCTTTATAAACTTACCCGAGAACTTCATGACAAATATTATTTAACACAAGGCTTTTTGCCCAAACTCCCCACTTTCATGCTTGTGGGATTTTGTGCTGAGGCCGCAGCGGGGCCGGTTCCTGTGCGGCTCCACTCTGCTCTGACTGAATGAGGTCATGAGCTTCTCCGGGCTATAATGATCTTAAAATTATGTGACAGAAACAAATAGGAAATATTTAAAGTTAAGGCTCTGCAAGTACTTTTATTCAACAAAGAGATAGGATCGCTTGAAGTTTATATCCGCTTGCTAAAAATCCCTCTAAGAAGGTTGGCTAGGGATAAGACAAACCTGCAAAAACTGGGTTTCTCTGCCTTTCACGTGGAGTCTGTATCTGGTGCAGAAACAAATAGCTGCGGGGAAGGCAAAATGAAATGTGAAAAAAATCCACAATTTCAGTGGAAATTTTCAAACCGGCTTTACAGTGAATTCCCTTGAAAATATGTCAACTCCTTAACTGCGTGGAGGCCGTTAACCATTCCTGTTGGATTCAGTGAATAGTTTCAGTGAGGAAACAATTTATTTGTAAAAGGAAAAACATTTAATTCCAGGATGGTTTAAAGAATGGAGGTTGCTTGTGTTGCAGTTCCAATTGGTTTTCAGTGTAAATACAGAAAAAGGTTTTAGAATATTAAAACCATGCTAAGCTGAAACAAACCATTCCAGATCAACACCAACAAGAGTTTTTTTTTTTATTTTCTTTCTTTTTTGCCTGATAGTTTCACAAACAGTGAGCCATTTTCTTTCTTTCTGCCCCAAACAAGTGACTATGAAGTATGGAAATATGAAAAATATAAAAAAATGAAACATGAGATGTGGAATATGAGACGGGCAGTTACTTACAGTGATGTTAACCCACAGGTCAGCCATCTCCCAGCATTGCTCTGCTGGGGCTCTGCTTTCCAGTGCGAGATGCTCAACCAAGACCTCCGTGTCCCACGCTCCTAATTTACCAACCCATTACAAATTCGCTTTCTGCAGAATATTTCATTTCAGCAGCCCATGGTGTTGTTCAGCAGAAGACGCAGCTGGAGCCACCCTGGGGCAAGTGGGGACCCCCCAGACACCCAAGGGCTAAGTAAAGTTGTATGCACCCATGGGTCAATGCAAAATGAAAAGGAGAGGCTGCTGAACGTTGCAGTCACCCCCCTTGAGGATGATAATTCATCACCCTGAGAAAGCAAATGAAACACAAGGAGTTTAGGGCATGCACTCATATATTTGGGAATGTGTTCAGAAGTGGTAAATGGGAGAATGTGGTGTCTCATGGACCAGGAAACCTTTCATGGTCAGCGGTGGCTGGACCAGAGGAATCACCAGCTGTAACGTGCTTTGAGGACCTTTGGGATCCCAGACACTCTGAGGAGCTGTCTGGTCCCAGGAGGAAGAGCTCCGGGTCCTCCCAGGACATGGCTCTGCCGTCCCTGGCAGAGCGAACCTCCCCAGTGACTCTCAAAAGCATTGCGTTCACCTCGGCAGACGACATGATCCGAAGCGATGGCTGTAGTAACGCGCGCTCGACCAGCGAGGTTCGTGCCAGGTGAGACAGAAGAGGAGACGCCGCATGTACACCAGGAAGGTGTTGGACGCGGCGGGGACGGTGCTTGCATTTCTACAAGGCACAGCAGAATGTCAGAACGGCTCCTGCACAAATTAATATGATGGGAAAAGTGCATTACAGGTCCATTACCACTACCCACAAAAGAGAAAACGTTGGATAGACTGAATGACAGCACTGGGAAGTCCAATATCTGCGTTCTCAGAGGGCGAAATTCAAGCCTGAGCTATGGCAGTACCTCATCGAGATAGAAATGGTGTGTATCCCCTTCCCGTTTGTATGGCCGGGGGTCTGGCTCTATAACCTCAAAGAAAAAAAGGGTTCCAAAGATTTAAAGAGGCTTTGGATCAGGCTTTGAATGCCTTTTCATTTTAGTCTATTCATATATCAGATAGAGCTCTCTGGTCTGAATAATTGCATTTTACCTGCTGAAAACATGTTCTGAAAACATAGCAATACTTTATTTCTTCTGAGGGCACATAAAGCATAAACATTAGGTTTTCTAAAAATAAAAAAAAATAAGCCTCATTTTTCTCTTTAAATATAATTTACAATAGGAAACATTAACCATAAATCATAGGCACAAATTCAGATAGAATTGAAACACTACACTCAGCAGCAGGCAAATTACACCCAGACCACTCCATCACCAAGTGCTCCTTCCAAGGGCATTATTGGAAATATGTTCCTCATAAGGTGAGTTAATTAAAAAAAAAGAAAAGCAAAGAAAGAGCCCAAGAGCCGTGTGGAAGGAGAGCCCCAGCCCCCCAGCAAAGTCAGGCGAAGTCCCTGCGATGAAGGTAGGGCTGGATTCAGCTTGCCCCTCCTTGCCTGGCCTCTTTGCCGTGGGATGGTGGTCCACATGCACGAGCTTGGGCAGCAAATCCCCCGCTCCCCTGGCTGCCATCGCGGCTGCTCACCCCATGTCTCTCCCCAGCTTTGCTTGAAAGCCACTGGCATCATTAGTGCCCATGAACACTAATTTAATAAATTCCTATTAATGCCTTTACACCTCTGAAGTCTCTAGCTCTTCAAACGTGGTAATCCCATGGGTAGACGTCTGTCCCACTCTTCTCCTGCACCTTATGCAACAGGGCCCCGGACCTGCTTGGGACATGGGTGGCCCTGCAATCCTCCAAGGAATCCACCTCAGCTGCACCCATCTACCACGTGCGGAGTTGGTTGGTGCAAAACCGGTGACAAATTATACATATACATTTATATATATTTTCCTTTTGGTTCAGCCCTTTGTGTGAGAGCCTTCAAAATGTGGTTTTGAGGGGAAGAAAGAGGAAAGCACCAATACTTAGCACCTCTAAAGTAGCTATTGGCACTTATGAGAAATGCAGACCTCATCCTGTGCAGCGCAGTGCTGCACGGACATGGCAACAGCTCTGCAGCGGCAGCCTCCGGCTCTCCTTCAGTTCAGGAAAGGAGCCTCAGAAACAAGGATTTAACAGCTTTACTAAGTACCTGCTTCCTCTCAAACGTAATATTTCCCTTTAGGTCCTCATCTCCCAACAACTATTTAATAGCTGGTCTTTATCAGGTGGAGCATCTCTGGCTTACGCTCCAACCACCCAGCTCCTTTCTGCTCAAAAACTACTGTTTTCGGATGCAGAATAATTACATGCATGAGGGTTTTTTCCCTTTAAATCTTGCAATGCGACTAATCCAGCGAAGAGGGATGTATCTCAAAGGATGTGTCAGCTGCGGAAACAAAAACCAGATGTGGTTCAAAGAGGGCGAAGGGGAACCTTGAAATACTTTCTGCTTGTTCAACACCCAGCTGCACCCTGTTGCCCAACCCCACCGCCCAAAGCTGTGGGCGGGCGAAAGTTGGCAGGTTTGGGGAATATCTTTACAGCCCCAAGACTGGTAAATACCTCATAGCTGGAGGTGTGAGATACCCGAGGTTTTGCCAAACATGGCATATAAAGTGCATTGCATATGCCCCATTTCCTTTTCTTTGCATTTTCTGCAGTATTTAGGGCCTCTGGGGCAGGGGTTCCCCTTCCTAGTATAGGTGGTGGTTCTGCACTGGGGGAGGAAGATATTTTTGGTTATTTGTAGTTTCTGTATGTTTGTGTTGCTAGGATGGAAGGCGTTGCTGGTATGTGATGCGGGGAGCTCGGCATCCCTTGCCCAGCCTGACGGGGGGGAAAAGGTTGTTGCAACACGCAGCCCTGGCACAGTCTCGTGTCTCCTGAACGACATAAAAAGGCCTCATTAAAGCCATGAACAACTCCAAGCACAGAAAGGAGGAATGTCCCCATCGCGCTAACAATGTTTTCCTTCTGGCCGGCAGCAGGGATGTGCTGCGCTTACTTCGGGGCTGTAAAAACACTGCTTGCCGTGATCGTCGGCGGAGGGGATTTACAGCACGAGTGCCCTTCCCCTCCGCACTTACAGCAAATAACAACCATAGGGATTTTTTTTTTAATGCCCTGCTCTCTTACACCCACACACAGGCATGAATAATGCAGCTGTGCAATGCGTGCAGCACGCGCTCCCAGATACTATAGATTGCTTATAGGCCAAATACTATAGAATGCCTTTACACCAGCATGGTTATTTTTGAAGCCTACCTAGATGAATAAATGAGGGTGTTTCCAAGGGCTGAGCCCCCAACACTCACCTGGGCCCGGGAACATCAACCTGTCACTGCCACTTCTCCCAGCTATAAAAAGTCTGATGTGTATGACACAACGTGTGTGGAGGTTAGGGGGTTTTCCCAAAAAGAAAGGTGAAATGAGGTTAAGTGAAGGGAGTGTGAGTGTATGCCTGTGCTGAACTGGGATTGTGGAGAGCAAGGCCAGGTAAAGCCTGTCAGAAAAGAAACGCTGGGAAACAACAGAAGTTATTTGGTTTTACACCAAGAAACCCCTTGCAAACACACTGAGATGTGAATAGCGGGGATAAAAAACCTGCCAGGATGGGTGCACGGCTCACGAGATCTCAGCCAAATCTGGTGGCAGTTTATATGAGTGTTTGATAATATCATAACCAGGGAGGGTTTACGTGGGAGTTTCATCAAAGGCAGGGCTACAAGAGCAAGCAGCCGCGGCTGGTACGGCAGCGGGTGTGCTCAGCAAGACGATCTCGGTCCATTTGCCCATGCCCCGGGGAAACCCAATGCACTGAATTTGAGAAAGCAGCAGATAAGTGAAGGGGGAAGAGAAAAGAGACAGTGGGAGCGATGAACAAATGAGTGAGCGACCTCTGCTCAGGGGATGCTCGAAGCCGGTGGCCGAAGCCACTGGAGAGATGTTCATTGGCACTACAAGACCTTGGATCTGCTTTACCTTAATGTGGCCAGTCTGGTTTTAGTCACACCGTGTGCAAGGCTTGCAATAAATTTAGCTTGGCCACGTGCGGAGCCATCTCCATCCCCTGGAGGTTCACGAGACATCGGTCCCCCGTCAGGAGCTGCGAGCAGCCAGTGAGCAGTCCCTGGGCACATTTATTAGACCTGAGACAAAACCTTCTCGTCCTGTTTTCACTGTAATGATTGACGATAATGGGGGCAAAGCTGTCACCCAACAATAAAAACAACTCCCGAGGCAAACAGAGTCTACAAGGCTATGTGCATCTTGAGGATCGGCCAAAATCACATTATAACATTAAACGTTGCATTAGACGAGCTGAATTAGATTAGACTAAACAAAACGGATCTTAGAAGAGTTTCTCCTCCGGGTCTTCCAGCACAGTTTTTTTCCTGCCTGATGGTGGTTTAGGCCCCAATCCTTTACACTTGTGCATGAAGCTAGACTTTGAATATCCCTTGCAAGAATATTCTATGGCAATGAAAAAACCCAGCATATTTTTAATGCCGAGACTGAAGTCTTGCACAAACCTTTGCTTCAGCGCTCAGCACGAACTTTTCCAGAAGCCCGGGGGGGATTTCATTGCGGCGGTGACGACTGAATCGTCACCACGCCAGCAATGGCAGCCGTCATTTCTGCTTGCAGCTAACAGCTTCAAACCCACCCTCTCATACCTTAACGACTTTGTCTCTCCCTCACTTAGCAAAATTGCCGGTAACGGGCACTGAAATTATTCATTGTGCAGCTGCTAAAAATGGCTCGCGGGCTCGATAATGCACGAAAGGGCTGAACCGTTTGCCACTCACTGGACGGAAGCAGCAGCACTACAGGAATAAGCCATATTTGCACTGGTTTGTCTCCCCAAAGACACACACGGGCCTGTATTTGGCACAGTGCCTGGGCCTGCCGTCTCTGCCATCTGTCCAGACCCAATTAATCCCATTTTCTTAACACTGCTGGGCTGAGGCTCACGCAGGACGGAGCCTGGAGCGAGGGATGAGGACGAAGAGCCCGGGGTGGCTCTTTCCCTCCTGTCCCATCCCTCTCACTCACCTCCTTGCCAATCAATACTCCAAAAGCAGCAGAAGAAAGTGCGAAAAATAACATTACAGAAAGCCGTGATGGTATCTAACCCTTGCTCACCCCGTTCTCCATCAGCCTCTCTCCTGGGCTTCATCTCCCTAATTTAACACATTTCCGCTCCTCGTCTATATTTCAGCAAACATTAGAAATACCAAGGATATCTTCAGAGGGAGGAGGGGAACATGAACTGGTGTTTCCTGCAACATGAGGAAGTTTGCTGACCATCACATCGCTGGTTTGCAGGAGGCTTCTCTGCCCCACGAACATCGCTTCTTTCTCTCCGCCGCCTTCTGTTGCCCTCAAAAAGGAAACATCAGCGTTGTTATGGGACAAATGCAGTATTGCATTCAGAACAAACTACCAAAACACAGCTCTCAAACTGCAAAATATCCCGCCAGGCCACTTCTGAAGAGCATATGAGACTTTTGCACCCTCCAAAAGGTCTTCGCGGCTGCTCCAGAAAACCGAACCAGAAACAGTCTGTGCCTTTTGGTGAGCTGATGAGCATGGGCACATCCTTCCCCCTGCCCGGGCTGGGCCTGCCCCGCCATCCACTCGTCCACACCATTTGTCATTCGGATGAAATAAATGTAGAAATGACAAATGCTCGTGCTTTTCCAGCAGCTAACTTCCAGCCAGGCTGTGGTCCTCCCCGCATCCATCATGCGACACAGAGCTTCGGCTGTGTTGGGAGGAGGCATTGCGCTGGGAGTGAAAGGCATTTCTTTTCCCTCTGCTTGTCCCTCCGGTGCCTTCGTCCTTGTGTTCTCGTTGCTCTCCACCAGCCCTTCCCTCTCCCTCGCCTTCTCCTCCCTCTCCTCCAGCCCCCGGAGCCTGCCACCATACTGCACCTTACCGCGTGCGGAGCAGAGCTGCTGCTGGTGGGTGGGTGGGAAATTGGTCTTGCCGTTGCCTAAAAAGCATCTCTGTAGCATGACTTCTCCTCCCTCCTTGGTTGTAACAAAAAAAAAATAGTCAGAATCTCAAAATCCTCATGAGCCAACGCTTCCAGCCATGTTTTGTTCAGCCCACATAGACATCACATCTCAAGAGTCACAGATACTTTGATTCCAACTTTAACCTTTCTGTGTGCAGACTGCAGCGGATGAGAGACCTCAAAACACCGCGGTTTTCACTGGTGCCTCTAACCCCCAAGGACCGTGAGGACTTACTGATAAATGCGGACCAGTCACATTTTGATAAATGCAATTCTGTCCCAGGGTGGTGGCAGCTAGCTGTGGACAAGGGGGAATTCCCCCGGGAGGACAGCGATCCACACCCGTGTGCCTTGTGGATGTTGGCCCTTCTTTGGCAGGATGCAGCCCGGGCTGCGGCGGAGGACAGGCTGCTGGAGTAGGTGGTCTGGAGTTCGTGTGAGCCTCGCACAAACTTTTTAATCCTCGTGTCTTTACAGTGAACAGACCTCTGTGGTAATGGCATACATTTCCGGAATTTATCTCTGTTGGATTGCCTTTGGCATCTAGTCCCATAAAAATTTCCTATTCGGTGAGTGGATGTCATATGTCTTGAGGCGCTGGAGGGGTTAATGTAATGTGTAACCAATGTAAGATATATTTAATGATCTCTGAAATTGCTTCTGTGAAGCATCCCCATAACTGCCACAACTCGATTTACTACAGATCCTGCAAATAACAAATGTAATTACTTTGGAATCAACATAATATTAGGTCAGACGGGCTTATATTCCCCCACTTCGCTGGAAACCTAATATAAATCTGAACCAAGTGTCTATCTCCAGTCGTATTCCCTGGCTGTGCTCTCAGAAACAACATCCAACATGACTTCTCTGGAAAAATGCTTAAAAGCCAGAACACTGTACTATTCGTTTTTGCCTTATTATGGGCCCGTCACTAAGCCAGGAGACTGCACATTCGCATCATCAGGTTACAGCCTTAAACTGTCGACGCTGTTCTCACCGTGTTAGTCATGTTTAGCAGCGCAGTCAAAGGCTGTTTTGTTGTTCTCAGTCCTTGACGTCCCTCGCTGTGCCTCCTGAAGGTGAAGAAGATAAAAAAATCCCTATGATGGGAACGCTGACGCCCGCAGCATCTCAGTCGGCTCCAGTGCTCCGTGCAAAGGCGCTTTCATATCGGTTTGACTCCTATTTAATTCAAGCAAGGTTTGGGTCATCAGTGATCATCGTGGCCACAGAGTTGGCTGGGAAGCCTGGATTTTGGGGGCACCTCTCCGTCCCATTTCCCTTGGCAATCCAAGGTTTGAATACTGTCCCAACTCAGAGGCTGGCGGTGCCGGTCTGTTTAACCGGGGACGGTCACCTCCTGTGTGCCGGTGGCGATGGCAGCAGATGGACTCTGGAGGGAGAAGATCCTCTGAACACAGGAAAGCTGGATCTGTCTGGTGGCTAGAGGGATATTTGTTGGATAATGTATGTATCTTAAATCGTCTTGAGAAGATTCACCTTGCCATAAGGCAGAGCATTTCTGCTAGCCGGGTGTTCCCGTGTGCTTGGCTGGCTCACAGGTCATACATCTCCCTCCTTTTGAAGGTCGTGCAGGAAAAACTCACTTTAAATGTGTAGGGAGAGAAAAGAGCTCCGTTCTTGTATGCTGAGCTGCTTCATACACCCGGGCTGCCTCTGAGACGTGTGATTTTATGATAAGCACCATGTGTAGGTGATGCCTGTGGCCTGGTGCTACCCATGCCACCGCTGCTGGATACAATCCCTCCCAGCACGCTTCCCCGTGACGACCAAAGCCTCAGCATGGATTTGCCTGTGCCTGGAGAGACGCCTTCACCCCACGCGTGACACCACAGTCTGACAGCGGCCAGCGAGGACATCCCTGCTGCCAGCATCACCCCCGCCTTCCTCTATCAACCGTAATTCCCTAAAGACACTCGTTTCCCAGGCAAAAGTGCACAACAGACACCTTCTAATTTTCATCTAGGAACAAAGGCTTTATGGCTAAATGATAAGCCTCCCAAAATAAAGGCACAGGGCCCAGAGCCGCACGCGCAGTGGCACGGTGACAAGCGAGATAAAGCAGACAAAGGCGCAGGGAAGCACTCGCGTTGCAGTGCTAATAAATAAGGCTCTCCACAGTCTCTCAAGTGGAGAAACATGCTGGTTGGTTCAATAAAACAGGCTATAACAAGAGATTTATATAGAATATATTGGATTTATTCATTGAGGATTGTGTATCTCCCTGCACGGTGGCATTTTTTTCTGCACCAGGTCCTTCCCCACCGGCAGCTGCTTATCACTCGGTGCATTTGTGTAGTAGATGGGGGCTCAGGCGCTCAGATCATGCTCACAGCCCTATTGATTGCAGGCACATCACAGGCATACAGATGTGTGTGGCTTTTCTGCCTCCAGCAATGTAGCTCCAAAATCCCCAAGCCAGATAGTCTTCAAATACTTTGAAAAATAAATGGCAAAATAGCAATTCCTGGCAGTAAACACTCAGCTGAATGCAGCAGGCAGCCTCTCCCGCCCCGGCCACCGCTTCCAGGGGCCCCTTTCGCTCAGGAGCTATGCCAAAATACTTCCACAGTAGGCAGAAACGTGGGTTTAAATTTCTCAGAATATGATTTAGACTAAAGGTGGCTTAAAACAGAATTTTAGGACGCTTGCTATAAACTGAACGCGGGTTATTTGGAGCTCGTTCAGTCGCACAAAGAGTCCACATGCAGATGTGAGCAGCCCTCACACAAAGGCTGAGACACACATGTATAGGTACGGCTATATAGGTATATAATATGTGTATTTATATATACACCAGCGGCTCCCTGGGTCAGGGCGGGTGCCCCCGGCGCCTCTCCCACAGCCCCGGCTGTCCTGTCCCCTCTCTCTGCCTGCCAGTCCAGCACAGTGGGCCCTAATAACGAGTCCAATTAGTCTAAATTCAGTGAGTGCATGTTATAGACCTGGAAAGCTATTTGTTTTCTTTTCTTCTATAACTGACCAGCAAATACTTTGCAAGCACATTGGTCATTACAGCCCAAAATTTCTTTTTGTAACATAACTTTCCTATTATTATTATTATTATTATTATTATTATTATTATTATTATTATTATTATTTAGTGAGAGCAATTTGACCAGAATACCAAGCTGGTACCCAGTGAATGCCCCACTGCCTGTATCAAAGGCATGGTCTTACGCATAATCCACTTCAACCAAAAGCGCTTTTCACAATAATCCAGGAACCATAGGTCAGAGAAGTAGTTATCAGTGAAATTTGGCTTTGCTTGGTTTCTTCTCCTCTTTATAATCAGATTACACTTAGTGAAACCCTAAAAGATTTGAGACAACCGAAATCTCATAAAGAAAAAGGAGATTGGGTCAGGAGGGCAAAGGGACAGTATTTGTATGTTATGGACAGACTCGGAAAAGGAGACGTAGCACCGGATCGCTCTGCATAAATAGAAGGATGCAGCGGCATCGTAATGTAAAATGCATTAAGCTGTCAAAATGAAGATCCTGTCTTCAATCACGCCAAGTCCCCCAGGCCTCCATGTTAAATATTGCATCAAGACATTTCCTGTCCAGCACTAAAGAAAGAAAAAAAAAAGGAAGAAATGAAAAGCAAAAAGGTGCTTCGCCCTCGGAGCGCGGGGCTGCCCCCAGTGCGAGCATCACCCCTCGGGGTGACCCGGGGACTTGCGTTTTGAAAGATTTCTCTCGGTTTTCTCCCATAAATGCAGTCAGTTGGTTAGAAATCTTCCCAGGAAAACCTGCTGTTCTGCTCCGGGTGGGTTTTGGCTTTGCTGAGCCCCCGCTGTGCCTGCGGGCTGCCCCTGCTTTGCATCTTGCTATCCGCCAAACCTTCTCACCTTAAATAAGCCCATTCCTGAAAGGCCTTCTCCTTTCTTCCTTTGAGCTCACCTACGTGGGGATGCTCGGACAACTTAATCTGAATTAATTTCTAAAGTGGGTAAGTTAAACCTCATTAAACCCCTGTGTAGACAGCCTTTTCCAGAATTAAGGTGGCCTTAATTTAATTTACTCAGGAGCTTAATTTACTTTGACCAGCTCCCCGTGCGCCTTGCAGGGACAGCCCCAAGCAGCGTCGGTGAGAAAGGCAGCACCGAGCCCTCAGCTCCCCATCGGCAGGATGCTCGGGGAGGGCCACCCCGGCCCCGCCACCCCGCTCCTCCCCATGGCACTGCGGCTGTCCCAGCCCAAAAAGGGGGCGAGGCACGACGGAAAGTGTTGGAGCACTACGTGCTTATTAGGCTTGAAAGTTTTCTGCGAAGGGCTTTGCCTTGCTTCAGCCTGCAGCCCCCGCCCAAGAATGGTGATGAGAAGAAGAACCACAAAACCCATTTTCTACCAGGCTGCCAGCAAGCAGCATGAATAACTTAACCAGCCCTTTTTAAAAACTTCACAGCTTCCTTCACAAAAAAATACCAATGCATTCTGCTGAAGAAGCAATTTCAAATTATGGATTGCAGTCTTTCCTCTTCTGCTTTGATGGCTGCCTATGAACCCATGTTATATCACCTCCAGCCTGGCCAGTTTGCTGTAATAGAGCCTCGAATCTCGTGTCTGCTAACCTGTACGGCAGAGTCTGAGCACGCCAGCACTTCTCTCTAACTCGCACTCGCTTACATGCACCAATGCGACGGTTGTAGTGAATAACACACAAACTGGGACTGCCAAGGACCCCAGCAGTGATCTCGGTTTTCAGGTGCTCCAGGAGAGAAGTCCCTCCAAACCGCGAGCAGAAGACGTCACATCAAGGCTGTAGGTAAATTTGGCTCCTAGAATAAACCTGGCTTCTGCCTTTGGGAGGACTTGTGCATTTCGGACGTCTACCAGGAAAGGAGCCGAGATCACACATGAAAATTAAATTCTACCTAATTTACCCCATGCGTGTTGGGCTACGTGTCGCTGGAGCAGGTCCAGCCCAGCAAATCAACGACGCTTCTGAAGCCAGGGCAGCGCCTAAACGTCTCCCAGCAGCAGCAGCAGCTCTGCAGTTTATTTCCCTGGGACTGGCACCCTCTGTGGCAAAAAGCTCGGGTTTGGGGTCATTGCTTTGCTGGCCCTGGTTAAATGTGATCTGAAGTTTGCACGGGCAGAGCTGGCCGGCACTGCGTACATCGGATCTGGCCGTCCCTTTGGGAAGAGATATGATCTTTCTCGAGCTGACAGCCATCTCCAGCAAGGTGCCAACCCGTGACAGGGAAAATAAGGGCCCAAGCATTAAAGAAATCCTACCTGAATATGCTTTCTAGAAAGCAGTAAAACATGTCGTGCCCCTCTCCTCAAGGCCATAATTCAATTTAGCGACAAAAGCTGGAAGAAAGATAGATGCTTCTCACAAATCCTGACCATCAACCACCCCTTCTCTCCTGATACAATATTTGTATTAAGTTGTAAAGCCCCTGATTAAGGTATCCAGGAGCTATGACACCACCAGAGATGCTGCACTAAACAGCTCGTACAGAAACACCGTGGAGAAGCAATTACAGGGAAATGCCCGAGCAGCGGAGATTAGCGGCAGCATTTTGAGCAGCTTTACCTCCTTGTCACTGGGTTCGTTTTTAATGAAAGCTGGAGCCGCGCAGATTAAAGAATAATGTCACGGAAGAGGCTGATAAAATTGAAAAGATCCATCAGATTAATTACCAGGCTTAAAGGAGCTTGTCCATTTATTAGAAACAAAAGCCTTGGGCCACTTGCTATTGAAATTATGATATCTTCCCTTCTCCAATTTTTCCACTTGATCTTGTAAAACCAATTCACAAGGATGGTATAAAGTCCAACAAAAGTTTGCATGGAGCACTTCCCCACTGCCTGCTGGGGATGCTCGACAGATGCTTGCCAGCCTGTGCTTTCAGAGCCCCAGCAAGCTCGTTAGCATCAGCGTTCGTCTTCATCCTTTGTAGTGCGCTCGTTGCTTTCTATTGAAGTCTTGCAAGCCAGTCCTGGTTGCTTTCCAGTCCTCGCAGAGACCTGCCTGTTCACGTACTATTTGAAATACTGCATCAATATTTATCATAACTTTTGAGAATAAGGAATATTTTAATCTTAAACCACCTACTTTGGTGGGGCAAGATTAAATAAATGCATAAATAAAACATCCAGGCAGTCAACCTTTTAACCCCACGGCACCGTTGACCCAGTAGAGGTGAAGGAGGAAGGCAGTATCGGGGCTCCAGACCCTAAACCGCTGATTCTGAATTAAAATCACCTGTCAGCTCACCCGAAGCTTTTGAATTCACACATTGCAATTTCCTTTCTGACCATAATAATGAGCATAATGTTAATAACATAGGCTAAGCTTTGTCATCTCTCGCCGAAGCTTCCCAGCGAACCAAAGGGGTTCAACTCTCCGTCTCCCCAGAGCATTTTGTACGGTCCAGCTGACTCCCACGGGGAGTGTGTCCCCACGGGCAGCCTGCACCCTGCACCGGGACCCTGGAAACAAGGCACAACTTAGAGCAGCCTCCAGGTTGCTCTTAAGTTATCCCTGACCTGGAGAAGGCCCCGAAAGCTCTGGGCTCTCGCAGCAAGGGGAGTCAAAGCTCCCTCCCGCCCTGCTGCCTGAACCCAGCAGAGAGGGACTGGGACTTGGTGGGAGAGGTGGCACGAGTGATGCACCGCGGCCAACCCGTTTGAAACACAAAGGTGGAAACCGGCTGCAAGGAACACCGAACCCTCCAAAAAATACGTTTCTAATAACAATATACAGATATCATTTCTGCAGTGGTATTTTATTCACGCTCATCAGAAGGGTGGCACTACTTGGGGGTGGTATATAAATACGCACAGCAACGGTAACATCCATGGGCGACAAAGAAGAGCACCTTGCAAGCATGTTTTTAGCCGGGGCCAAGCTCCCCCACAGCATCACCCCACCTGATGTTGCTCTGCGACTCCAGTCAGTTACAAATCATGGAAGCAATCAATGAACCTCAAGCTCTTACCTCAACCTGCGGCCACAGTGGATTATAGATATCCATACGTGCTCTTTGCTGTATGGGGCATTTCTATCTCTATATTTAGTGCTTAACACTGGCAGAATTGATTTGCTGTGTATTACTCCAGGGGCCCAGGGGAGTAGAGGGCTCTGCCTCTCACCACTCCCCAGCCCAGCCCGCATGCAGGCTTGGACATTTCTCCTCGGTACGAGGGAACTCGCTGTCAGCATTTGGGGTTCACGTAGCTCAGGGAATTAAAAGACACTCTGGGCTTCTTGCGGCTCTCCTGTCTGAGCACAAAGTGCAGTGATACCGGGCTTGCGAACGCTCAAACCCAGGCAGCTCTGGCTTTTTATTGGAGTCCTCCCAAGAAATTCATAGCTTCATTTTTATTACTTATAGGTATTGCAGCGCCCAGAGTCTGAAAATGAATCTGGCCAGGCAGCGTCTCAGGAGCGTGAGCTGCACGAGGGAGGAGATTGATAAAGCCATCGACAAGATGCGGTGGCTTGTTTGCAGGAGCAACAATTCACCGGCCTCAACATGGCTTTTTTCAGCTTCACCCCTGAGTTTTAACTCCCGCTGACATTGAACCAGCCCAGCTGGGATGCTGCCAGCGGGGACATCGTCTCTGTCCCCATGCCCGGTGTCCATGAACCAGCCCGCGGCTGTCTCGGGATGGCGTGCCAGGCAAAATGACTCCACTTCTCTCATTTCCTCCCATCTCCGGCCCATTTACAATACAGTAATGGTTTCAGCAGTATTGATAAAATGACATCTTAGAGTTTAAAAAATAGAGTAATTAGAAACTGATAGAGCTAATATGACCACAGGAGTATGTTTTCTTAAATTTCCTGTAAAACTACCATTCCTCTCTCCGCAGCCGATACCCAGGGAGCTGTGTCTGCACCACTCGCTTCCTAACGAGCTCATCATCCAGAGCAGTGCTTAGAATCAATTACCACCGTGTATGCAGGAAATGCTCTGAAACTCTACCCTTTTCTCCATTACATGTCCACCAAGATAATTATTTCTCATGGTAGATCATGGGTCAGGGCAACCAACATTATTTTATTGTGAAGGAAGTGTTTCCCCTTGCAGACGGTATAAACGTGATTTAAAACACCAGTGACTTTCCAGCACGCTCTACCTACGGAAGATTTCAGTGTAGACCAATTACGGGGTTTGTAATTGCTTCAGCTTTCATGCCTCAGTGAAACAATCTGCAAAACATAGTGCACTGATGAGCCTGGATGGGTGCTTTACCTGCGGCTCGCAGACCCTGCTTCAACTCAGCAGCCGCAAATTCGGCTGCTCCACATCTTGCTGCTCCCCAGGATCTTCAAAACCCTCAGCCAGTAGCCCCTCCAATGTGCAGAGGTGCAAAGGAGAGGTACCGAACCCCCGCACCCAGATTATTTTCCTAAAGGCTGAGCGCTGTTGGGGCTCCCGGCTGCAATAAATAACGTAAATGTGTTTCTCGGGACTTTTCATGCTTGCATCGATGAAAGTAGTAATCGTATTTTTAAGATTCCACTAAGCAAACCTTCCATATAATTTGCTAAATTTACACCAAACACTATTGCTTGTGTATAAAGGGGGATCTAAGTATGGAAGTCACTGTTCTAATATAATTGGCCTTTTAGGTTAAAAGGCTCTTGTAATAACCTTTTTCAAAGAAGCAGAAAAAGTCATAATTACAGTGGCACATGACAGATAATGTTCCAAATTTAGAAAATTAACTCTTCCCTGCATTTCCAGTGGAGCTCTTCTTGCCTGGCTGCAGAGCCAGGATCAGGCCACTGATATTACAAAAAAAAAAAAGCTGTATGAAGAAAAAAACAGATGGGGTGATGCAGGGCTCCTTTCCACTGTGGGGTCCTGCGCATCTCCTGCGCCCAAATGCAACTTCAGACGGGCATCAGAGCAGGACCGGAGGCCGGGCAGCAGCGCCTGCCCGTGACGGCATCCCAGCAAACCCAGCTGCTCCCAAAGTGGGCTTACTGGTCTTTGGCATCGTTTGGTAGACCTCCTATTGCTAATTCAAATTCACCCAAGGAAAAGAGTGAGAAAACATGGCACAACATTAAAGAGAGTGTTTTCAGGAATACTTTTTAAATCATCAAGGAGGTACTCATCTTTGGGGTGTAAAGGGAAGATTTTCATAGCTCCGGGGCAGGGACGTATCACCTGTCAAAGACAAGCTCATAATGAGCTGTAGCAGAAACAAAATCAAGAGTCTTAATGCTCCAGTGCTAGGGAAGTCAATTTACTTTTAAAATACGTGACCCTTTAAAAAGTGACCCTTTGGTGGTGGTTTCCCCTTGAATACTGAAGTGCTAGACAGTGACCCTGAAACTCATGCAATCCTAAGCTTAAGGGACTAATTTCAGGGGAAGGCAAAGGACAAAACCCCTCACTAGCCTACAACTCATTTTTAGTAACTTAAGTTTTCCCCCCCTTTGCCTTGGAAATCAAGACTTCGTTTTTTTTTCTGTTGGATTAAGTAGAATATCAACCTGGCCTGGCTGTCTAAGCATTTATTTTTAATATCCTGCCTATTGCAATGGATATATTATACATGACAGTAATCACCGTGCTCTAAAGGTGAAACGAGCTCAGCGAAGCTCCACGGCGGGTCGGGGCTCAGGGCAGACCCGGGCTGCTGCTTCCCACGCTTCGTGCACTGCCCCACGCTGCGTCCCACGGCAGACGACCACGGTGGGAAGATGTGCAGCACACGGTGAGGAATGTAATGGGCTGCAGTGAAGGAAATGCTGCAAAGAGAGGTAGTCCTTGCTGCTCTCCGGCTGTGGTTTTTGTTGTAAAACTAATACCATGAGATTTCATTGGAATGACTTAAGGTGCTGAGCGCAGACAGAAACACGTGCTGGTGCTTTGAGAAAGGTCAGGATGAAAAGCTGGCGATGCAGAGAGGTTCTGGGTGATAGTGGGTGTCACACCAGCCAGCGCAGGGCAGGTGCCGGCCCCACAGCCAGCCGTGAATTTGCACCTCAGGAGCCCCGGGCAGCACCAGCGAAGCAGCACCCATCTCCCACCAGCATGTCCTCAGCTCAGGTTGTTTGCAAGGACCGACGGCCACATGCTGGCATGTTTCTGCCGTGACCTCTTTTCGTCAACCAAATAGATACCCCAAAGGCTCATCCTTTGCCCTCGGTCCTTTGTCCATCATTGCAATGCCCGGAATGACTTTCCTGTCTTACTGGCCACCGATGCTGTGCCAGATGCTGTCGCTCCACTGTGGGTTTAGAGCTCATGGCCTCAAACCATTTCTGGCCGGTTAGAGAGAGAATTTTAACACGAGCTGACTGGCTCACATGGGTGAATCACATCCCTCAAACATTTAACACCGCGCTTGTTCACATCAGATGGGCACCGCTCACACTTCTGTTCACTGCCAGGCAGAAATGAATCTGAAGGCTAATATTTAAAATTTATCCATCACAATATCCTTTTTTTCTACTTAGCCATATGATGAAGGCATTTGAGATAACCGTTTCCTCTACACTCCCTTTAATTTTTTTATATCAGTTTCAGCATTAAAAAAATGGAACCAGTAAATCAGACAATTAATCATTTCAGTCTAGGAAAGGTCCAGTAAATCAACCAAGTTTTATATCTCTATTTTTTTGAACTTATGCCCAAGAGCTTAGAGATTGAGTCCATGTGCTATTAATTTGAAAATAGGCAGTTCGCATACTTGTGTAATGACCTCAGCAGCAATCTCAACCATGCAGACCCAGGTGCGCCGTGTAAAGCGTGAAAGACATGACCGCGCCGCTCAGACACATGAGGAGACAATGTGTCAAAACAAATGTCAAGATTTGGGATTCATTTCGCCTGGCCCCAGCAATGTCCGGGTTTGATTTATCAGCAGCTCGCTGCAGTGCATGCTCGCATGATTTGCAGGAGTCTAAACCAAGGGCAGCGCTTCCACTGGCTTATTTTATATTTTTAATAACTAAAGTGAGAAAACACCTTGTTACACATCCATAGCATCGGTGTTACTGGTGTCTCTGGTTTTCCCTGTACAGTGTGCGTGGGAGCCGGTACCCTGCTGGGTGCTGACCACTCACCTTAGGGTGACGTTTTAGGGGACGGAGCCAGCGTAGCACAGGTGGCATTAAAGCAGGACAAGCCAAAGCCATGTTCGCCATCAGCAGCATAACCATTGACTCCAGCTGAGCCCCCTTTTGCCCTTTCCTCCTCTCCTGCTTAACGATCCACGCAGAGAAAATCTAATGAGAGAGGGGATGGAGACGAGCGATTGCCAGGGAACTGGCTCCAGCCTCTTCCCTGCGCTGACCTCTTAAGGCCCTGGAATAATAAAGCGTTCATTTCCAGCGCTCACCGCTCCTTGCCCCGGCGCGCCATCGATCGCAGCCTGCTGCCAGCGCTGCCCGGACCGGGGTAGCATGGAAACCTGCATCCCCAGGCTGGAGCTTCGGCTGGCGGGAGCCAGAAGATGCTCGTTTGAGCCCGTGTGGACTCCTTACCTTCCCGAGATGTTGCTAGCTGCTGAGAACATCTGTGGGCCCCGGCGGTGGACGGGCCACCGTGTAAAATCCACGCCAAAGAGGCTTTGGCTTCACCTGAAATCCCCAAATAGCATTGGAAGCACTAAAAACAATTAACAAGTAGGGCTTCGCCCTCCTCCTAGCCCCCTTCTTTGTGCATCCCATTTCTCCAACGCAGCTAACTGGGCTTCGGTATTTAAAAAGCCTCTCCTGTATTAAAGCATCCTTTTCACTCTATTTTGTCCTCGGATAAAAAATACAGTGCATCATTAAGGAAGGGCTTTGGCTCCCGTGTTTTAAACATAACCTCTGCTCCCCTCCTTGGGAGGATGGCGGGGCTTGGGTGAGTGCCGGGGCATGTGCTGGGGCTTCACTGCTGGCTGGCCGGTCTCCGGTACAGCGGTGCGAACCTCCAGCCGCCATCAGACCGGCCGTGGCTTCGGGACATGTCAGGCAGACTCCTGCCTGAAAATCGAGTCTGGCAGCAGAGCTAAAATTGGAGATGCCGGCAGCAGCTCGCGGCTGGGACACCGGTGCCATCTGCGGCACGGCTGGGTGGTCAGGGATGTCTCTACCAGAATCACCACCGCTGCTGCATCGTGGTGCCGGGCAAGGATTAAACTTCCTGGTGGCACAGAGGTCCTCAAAGCAAAATTTAGTGAGTCTGAAGACCTCATTAGTCGTAGACAGACAGGCGCCAGGACTTTGAATGAGGTAGTCGATGGAAAGGAGTCTTGTCCAAGCGTTTGGAGGGTCTCCGTCCCCAACACCCCCGTCAGCCTCCATCCCCTGCACCCCCTCCCACCAGCTGCTCTGACAACCAGGAGTGTGGTCTCCAGCCCAGAGGGATGAGGCTGGATCCTGGGTTCCTGCCGGACTGAAGCAGGGAAAACCTGCCGTGCTGGCGGGTACTGGCAGGGCGAAGCAGGCAGACGCGTGCCCAGCACCCTTTGCGGGGATTTTTGGAGCCCCCTTTCAAAGCCCACCCCCCCCAGCCCACAGGCTCAGGGACCAGCCCGCGCAACAGGCACGGATCTCGGAGGATCATTACATTTTATTCTCTGCAATAGATTTTCATTGTTTCCCCCAATGTGAATTTGGTGCAAAACAAGGTGGATATACAGAACTGGGAATAAAGGAGATATAAATTGTCTGGGTTTCTTTTAATAATACTATTTTTTGTATTATTCCACAGTGTCATCGTGCAATCACAGAGGTTTTCAAAGGTGCGTCCTGGGAGATTTTCTAAAGAGAAAAGAACAAATTATTTATCACATATATGTATGTTGCATATTACCATGCCAGCTGGGTCGGGCTTGGGTCAGCAGATAAAGGCTCCCATCTTTTGACGCACAAACAAGACGGCACCATCACAAGACATAAACCCCATTTGCTCTTGCACAGCTACAAAACAAGGACTCTCAGCCCTTTTCTCCCCCTGAGCTGAGCATCTTCAGTACAGGATGAATGATAAATTGAGGCTGAAACTCAGGAGAAATGCTCCGGCAAATAGTCCCCATGTTCAGGAAAGAGACCCTCACTTCTGAACAGCACCAAAGCAAACCAACAACAAAAAAATACGGCACCTGGACCTGCAGCTGCATGCGGCAGCTTCATTTTGGCAGCGGGAAGTGGGTTACCCAGGGATTACACCCAATTATGCGGCAGGGACGGGAACAATTGGGTTTGGAAAGGAATGCCTTAAAAACAAAGCAACGGTCACAGCTTTCCAGCTCAGGTAATTGAAACCAACGTGCTGGAAAGCGGCGTTGTGCAGGTCGATGGGCACGTCTCGGGGACGGGGATGGCGGGGCAGGCAGGCAGGGCTGCCTGCAGCGAGGCGGCTGGTCAGCCCAGCTGTAATTCTCACCTGGCTTAAAAACGCCTTTTGCTAGCTGAATTTTAAGCTGCGTTCAGGGGACAGTGAGGGAAATGGTTTGCTTTGCAGTAACAGGCAGGCGAGGACTGCTCCCAAAGCCTGGCAGTGAGCAGGAGCAATTAAGTCAGGCAGCCCCCGGGAAACCGCGTGATGAGCAAAACATTGAGAAATAAATTCTTCCCACCCCAGCCCAAGGCTGAAGCACCGGTTTACAGCCAAGGCAGCAACCGGCAAAGCAAGGCGCTGGGCGTTCGCCTGATTCCCCGTGCAATGGTGCCCTGCACGCTGGGTGAAAGTTTCTCCCCTAAGGGCATGGGCTGACAGCAGGACCCCAGACCTGGGTGCTGTGCACCCCCTTTTCTGTCCGAGGCACCGGGAGGGCTGCCAGCACCCTGGGACAGTCCCAGGGGTGCCCCGGCACTCGTGGAGGAGTCCCCACTGCATCTCCCCAGGGGACACCAAGGCTCCGGCAGCAGGAGGAGAAACAGCGACGTGAAAACCCTCACGGAAAGAGCCTGGCAATTATAGCACATGGCGAAGACCTGCACCGCGCTGTGCTTTCCCCTTCGTCTGCTGGATGTCATCTTTGACAACACGCTCTTGATCATTCGCTCACGCTGAGTTTCCCAGACACGGCTCGGGAATGTGAAACGGCATGTAAAATCCAGTCTGCGTTTTGAACTGTCTTGCAAAGCTCCAGGGATGTAATATAGGAAAAGGTGCATGCAAAGCTGTAAAAAGGGAACAGGCTCTTGTGCTGGGGAGCTAACAGTAATTACAAGTATGAGCTGGGGTTGAAAAAGCCACGATGACAGTAATTCTGCTCTGCCTATACGCTCCTGTCCATGGCAGAGGCAATTGTCATTAAAAAACCTGACACTTCCTTGCCAGACTTTTGCAGCGGGAGGAGCTGGAGGGCAATTTGTTAGGAGAGGCTGAGCATCGTGTCTGGCGTGTCTAGGGCTGGCACGGCACGCAGGGTCCGGCCGTGGTCAGGGTGGGCTCTGCTACCTCCAGAGCTGCTGGTTGAATATTGCTGTAATACATGACCAAGGAGGGGATTTGGAGGCTTATTTGGATAGAGCTTTAACACACTGTGCTGTAGCGGTGAGAGCCTGGTGCTTTCCCCAAGGAGCTGAATGCTTTGGGATGGGGACAGCTCTGCCACCCCACTTACACCCTCACCTAGGCCTGGGCAACACATAGGGTCTGGGATGGCTTCCCAAAGCCAGGCTTGTTTTACCCGGAAAGCCTGCGGTGTCCCAGCCAGGATCCGGGAAGTATCATTTGTGCACCGGCACTGCAGGAGCTGCTCCATCTCTGGAAAGTTAAATACGCCCAGAGCAGCTCAGAACACACAGCAGCTCCGTTTGGAGATGTAAATTGTTTATTTACTTAGCAGCCATCAATGGGAAGCACAAACGGGCCAGGCCAGTGCACGTAGGAAACCTCCCCTCGAAGCATTTACCCGCTCAACACGAAGCCTGTGCTCTGCGGGGATTATTGCCGCTATTATCACGCTTATGTTATTAATGTTATTTTTCTCTTAAAACCCTAAGGAAAGGCCAGGTCCTGATCTGCAGGGTAGTTCTGGTTTCGGCAGCCAGCCATCACCACCGTCGCCTGCAAACGCTCCAGGGACCTTCCCACGCACTTGCGTGACCTCGCTCGGTGGCTGCTCCATCCCTGAGAAGTTTCTTCTTCTCCAGGTTCAAAGCCAGGTCTCCGGGATGTGTCTGCTCCTGAAAGGATGAGTTTATAGGACTTGACAGAGTTGGCTTTTCTCCCTGCAAAGGAAGGAAGTTACTTTAAGCTTAAAAAAGCAGAGCCATCTGGCAGTGCACAGCTGTGGAAATATTATACGTCTAATTATTTATAGAGGTACCTGCGCAGGGACGAGTTCAGTTCTTCAGCGGTCCGTAACTACGTCAGGAAAAAAGCCCGTTTGCTATAAAAGCAACTCTGCAGTTCTTCACAAAACTATGCACGTTGGGGGTGTGGGGGAGGCGGCATCATTTTCTTCGGTATTTGCAACCTCAAAGCAGCAACAAGTTTGTTTTCTGCTGGTGGTCTCTGTATGGGGGCATGGGCTTATAATAAGACCTCTGGCATCTGAAAGCCATTAAAGTGTACAGTCACAACAGCCCCAGCCATTAGCAGAGACAAAACAAAGCTAAGCACAGCCACAGATAATTAACCAACTCTTGTTTCTCCTTAAATCAATAGCAAGAACATTACAGGAACAAACAGCCCGGCGTGACCCTGGGGACGTGGCTTTGCCAGCCGGCCACCCCCAAGAGCTGATTTCCAATGGAAATTACACTGTCAGGTCCTGGGCTTTAAGATCGGATTTCCCTTATTGGCTTCTTGGAGCTATTTTAATCGATGGGGGAAGACCTCAAATGGAGCTGGTTGTGGTTTGGAACTGCTGGCTCTGAAATTTCGAGACGGGGAAGGATGGCCGAGCGCTGTGGGGTCCGGTCAGGGCTTCCCCGTGCTAAGGGCAAGCACCGTGCACAGGAGTGAGAGAGGAAACCTTCTCCCAGTCTTTGATGGAGAGAAGGCAGGCAATTTCTACAGAAATCCTGCTGAAGCGTAAAAGCGTATTTTTCTTTGGGGAAAACATTGGTGAGGGAGAGTTTTCTATTAGCACTGAATATCGCGTCCAAAAAAGTTAGCGTAAACAGTAACTTCAACCCGAGGGAGCTCGGCACGTAGCAAGAAGGGGTGCTGGTGTTTCCCCTGTCTGACAGCGAGCTGCCCCGCTCCCCACGCTGCCTCGAGGCAGCAATGAGGGGCTGAACCAGAGCCCCCACACCCCTGCGGCGCTGCTCTGCCCTAGGGAAACCTGTATCACGAGGCCAAATTTCTCCATTACCCAGAGATACGAAACTAGACAGGAGAAGAGACCTCAGGGAGGGGCCATAAATTTAGTAAAAGCTTGATAAATGCTCCCAC
This sequence comes from Gavia stellata, assembly GCF_030936135.1. Taxonomy (NCBI): domain Eukaryota; kingdom Metazoa; phylum Chordata; class Aves; order Gaviiformes; family Gaviidae; genus Gavia; species Gavia stellata. The sequence goes on along the minus strand of NC_082601.1, from coordinate 2,672,473 downwards.
TACCTTAATTATCCCAGGAGCCGTGATTTACTGCCTACGGGGGAAGTGCCTGTTTCTGGGTTTTGGCATTAAGTGCTTGTGCATCCCAAATTACCCATTATAAATTAATAAAGAAGATGGAAGTTAAATAATAATCATCCCTGCTCTGTATCTTTTCTTCCTGATATGAAAACAGTATTAGTAGTAAAAGATGTATCTATTTATACAGTATATATATGCAGTAAGACATCTTCAAAGGGTTCCCCTACCAGTAGCACTTAAACTGCATTTTCTTGCAATGCCTGAGATCTCAGCGTGGGGTTAGCGCAGGTCTGAGGACCAGGCTGAGAGTTTGGGGGTTCCCCAGGGAGGAAGGAGGTGTTATTGCAATAGCCGCCTCCGCTGCCCCTCTCCGGAGCCCAGCCCGGAGGGCAGGAACGGTGGCACCGGTGGCACGCCCAGCGCAAGGGCTGTTTGCTGCAGCCCTGGAGAGAGTTTTATTGGTAACCCTCCATTTCAAACCAGCATTTGCAATTTATGGGAATGCGGAGACGATGAATTCATCAGCTGAACCAGTGTAGGTGGAAATGTTCCCATGTTTTATAGGAAAATGTCTTAGAAATGAAAACAGTCACTTTTACCCCTTTTCCTTTCTCATTTTGTATGACGAAGTCTTACAGACTTACAGCCAAGCATATTTTCTGAGAATAAATGTTATCTCTTGCTCTTTAAATTAGAAATTAAAGTCTTGTCAGCCCTGGGAGGCTGGGAAGAAAAGTTATATTACAATATCACAGGAGGCCAAATGCTGGGAAAAGAAGGGGGTTCAGCAGACAGGCGGTTTAAAAATGCCATTTGAAGTAATGACAATCTCTTACGAACACTGGGCGAATATGACGTCTCATAAAAATTCAGCATCACAGTTTCTTAGGCTAATGCGTTACAGCCAGCAGCGTGGATGTATTAGATCCCAACCGGCTTTTCGGCAAAATGAGGAAAAACCAGAAAAGACACTTCTGTTTCCTTTCAACACCCCAGATTATTTTATTCCGTGACACCAGAACGCAGGAGAGAGCTCAGTCACAAAATAGCCCTTTTATTATTAATTGTGACCCAGTCCTGCTACTTGACGTAGTTTTCTCTTGATTCCTGTGGAGCACGACCCGCAGCCTTTGCTCTTTTAATACACTCAGGCCCCAAAAATGTTCTGCAGTCCCTAATTTCGTGCCTGCGCTATCGCCTCTGCCTCGGCATCGCCTCGCTGCGAAGGTATGCGTGCAGCAGATGGAGGTTTCTGCTCCGACGCCGCGTCCTACCTGTCACCAGTCCAACAGTTTAAAGGCATTAAATTACTCCATCTGCTCTTGCAGCTTGCACCGAGCCCGTGCTTTATAGACTAACGGGGATTATTTTTTTTAATAAATGAATGAAAAGTTGCTTTGTAAATTCGAGGCCAGAGCTGACTCATAATCTCTGCTGACAAATTTCTGTCAATATTTACTGACTTATCCGAGATCTGTAATGTTTAAAGTATCGGCTTTTATGAGAAAGCTGCTTTCAGGAAGCGTCTGGAAAAGTGTAACGCACCTTCTCACATTCTCTCATTCATTTCTGCTTTATCCCGATAATATATATGTGGAACATACATGCTAGTAAAAGGGAGAAGTAAGAGGTGCTTGAGTTTCAGCTATGAAAAATCTTTCTACGTCTGTAAACACAGAAGTAGGGCAATTTGTAATGGAGCGGTTCCAGTGAACCTTTTCTGCCTCAAAATGCCTCTTTCCTTAACGGTGTGAAACAGGAACCCTTTTTTTTTTTTTTTTAGCTCTCATTGGCACCGCACTTTTCTGCTTCGTAACCCGCATTTCCCTTGGCAAGCCCATAAAACCCCATCATTTTCAGCGAGGTTTCCACCTGCCCTCCGCGGTTCACGAGCAGAAGTACGCGTATGGGATGCAAATATGCAAGATTTCCCTGGATTTACTGCCGTCAAATACACCAGAATTTAGCATACATTAACAGCATGGGCTTTAAATCAAAGGAGCATTTCTTAATACATTATTTATAATGAATCAATTATTAATAGAGATAGCTTTTTTCTCCCCTAATAAATTATTATAAACTCTGCTATAACACGCTGTACCAATATGTACTATATAAATAATGTTAACGTGTTTCAGTTTATGAGGACTTTTAAGCAGCTCACTAAGACGTTATCTATCACGGATTCTGAAGCGTGGCATTCACTTCAAGCTCAAGCAATCAAACCTCCTTACTGCAGGTACTTTATTTGGTAAGAGACAGACACTTCAGTAAATCACTGGGTAAATATCTGTATCATTTACACTGGAATGTGAATAGATGTATTTTTTGTGCTACTGGAAATGCAAAACCTTTTTCTTTACACTTTTTCTGCTTTCTCTTTTTCAATGCCAAATTTTCTCCTTTTCATTTCTTCGCAGTTCTGGGAGTATCTTATGTTTTCATTTTTCTCTCTGTGTTTAGAGCCAGCACCGCGGGCCTGACTTCCCTCTCGTTTGCCCGAATGCGACCCTGTGGCTGCTCCTCGCTGAGTGACGGTGGCTTCCCTGTGGCTCTGGCTTTGGGGTCCTCCCCAGAGCCCTGCAGTAACTGGGGGTCTCCTTGTGAGGAGCAGAAAAACCTGCCGAGCCATAATGCAGGAGGATAAATAAAAGAGCCGAGCTGCCGTGGAGAGACACGAGGTCTGGGGGCTGAGAGGAGACACCTCCTCTCCCTTTGCTCCTTCTCCCTTTGCTTCCCACTGAAGTCATAATTCCTTTTCCAAGGTGTTTCCGCTCTGTTTAAAAGGAGGCAGGCATGCTTCTTTTGCTGGTAATGATGTGTTGCATGGGTCCTGCAAAATCATGCCTGCTCCCCAAATCTCCTTAAGTCACCAGGGAAGTCCGAATTGCAGCGATGGAGCTGGCTGGCACGTGCTCGTGCCGTCTCCGTCGGACCTCGTGGCAAAGCAGACTTTCAACATCAACCTTTCAGCCCCCCCGATTTTCCTCCTTCCCCCCATGCCACGCAGCCAGGCGGGCCTGTGAATTAGCTCCAGGCATCACCTTTTCTTCCTTTTTTGCATCTAGGATGTTGAGATTCCAGAGAACATCCTCTTTCCTGCTGAGTACTTGGGATAACCAAATTATAAACATAGACGAACGCCCACAAAACATGCACCAATTCCCCGGTGGGGGCTGCCACCATCCCTAGTTCAGCACCCGAGGGCAGAGATTGCTTTTTTTTCCCCTGCCATCTGTTACGTTACATCGCTTAACTCTCTAAAGCCCCTTTCCTCGGATGGAGATTTTAGGGCCGATGACAGATGAAAATACACTATCTCATATTTCATTCTTTTCCACTTATGTTCCCCTCGGCGAGCAGATGTTGTAAAACATATGTCTTTATTTGAAGGAGAGGCAATTCTTGCAAAATCTAGCACTAGCAGATGCCATTCCCAAAATTTCCAGTGCCAGTTAGCACCAGGACATAAGAACAGGGTTTCTAATATCCAGCACCTAAAATCCGAGGTGGCTACACCTGAATACATCCGTCTTCAACCCCCTGTGCTTCTGCAAAAGGAGTGAGAGTGGCTGCATCCCTCCCGCGGCCGCCCAAGCAGCCCTGTGCCCCCCCAAATCCCAGGGGAAAACTACCTGAGCAGGTCTTCAGGATGTAAAATTTCCTTTTCAAACTTTGTCATTCATTTTCCTGCATAAACAAAAAGGCCCAATCTCTATTTGGCCCAAATCCACATAGTCCCAGCGTGCTACGGAGCTGTACCAAAGGTTCCAAAATCCCCGATGTTTCTCTGTGTCAGTGGTGATTACCGCTGGGATACAAGAACCGCAATCACAATTCAGCTTGTGTCATCATATCAAAGCAAATTTGAGAAACTTCATTTTCCTTTTAATGCCTCTCTTTCCTTACTTTTAGTCACTTTTGGGTTTCATAGCACCATCTGCATTTTAAAAGACAAGTGAGTTCCCTGCTTTCAGCTTTCCTCCTGCGTGAACCTGAGTAACTCGACGTGCCATTGCGATCCGCGGTGTGCATTATATACCTATATCCCTATGGCTCCTCCAGAGAGCTGCGATTACGGGGTCTCTATGACAACGATGCACAAGCCTGGGGCTGGCTGACATTGTATTTCCTCCGTGCACGACGCAGCGTATCACATCAGGGAGGAATATTTCCCCTCGACTAATTTATAAATCAATCTCTCCCCAGTGCAAACACGTGTGACCTGGAACGTGTGACTTCCACAAGCCCGCCTGGCGACTTGAAGCAAAGCCGGTGATAACAACCCCGTAACTACGGCAGGGCTGGCGGCTGCACAGGGCTGTGCAGGATGCAGGAGCTGCCTCCATGGCCGCACGCCACTGCTGCACGGGTGACAGCGGTGGTTTTGGCAGGCGGAGGCGGCACGGCTGTCCCCGGTGCGTGCTGGCGGTGCCCTCCAGCCGGACACACACCACGGTGCCCAACCAGCCCCCTGATGGCCCTACCCAGATGACGGGTGTTTTTTTCTTCTTGGCTGTATTTTTACCCAAACTGAGTGCCTTTAGGAGAGCTCCGAGCCTTTCTTCCCTGGGCTTGTTTCCCCAGCACGCTAACACCCCCGGGACGCTGCCGTCCCCCAGCACCCTGCACAGGCGACGGTTTGAAGACCTGATGCCGTGCCAAGGGAGACCAGGCCAGCGCTGCACCGAGAACAGCAGCCTTCTGGGCTTTTGACAAAGCTGCATTCATCAATTTAATCCATATAGATTTTGCAATGCAGTCCTACATTTCCTTGATGTACGCCCACTGTGACCTTCTTTGCTAGCTACTGCAGCCCGAATGCAATTACACATCAGATTATTCCTCGTTCATACACGCTGCGCTGGCTTTCAGCTTTTATCTTTTACATTTCTCTGTGTGGTTTTTTTGCCACAATATAGGATTCGGAGTCAATGAAATGGGACATATCTCAGAACCTTCTATGGACGACTCCAGGTTAGTCCCACGGGGCAATACCAGCCCAAGCAACAGCATCGGTCCTGTGCCATGGCTCAGGGGTTCAACCAGGGGAGCCCCTGCTTGCCTGCAGCCCCCCTGCGCGTGGTGGGGATCTCTCGCTGTGCAGTTAAAGGGTCTCTGACCAGGACATAGACAGGGACATCTGCAAACCACGAGTTTGCCGAGGCCACTGTTTCCAGCCAGTCGTATAGCAAAAATTGCCATGATGACACAAAAACCATACACAGAATCACACACAGAATCACTAAGGTTGGAAAAGACCTGTAAGATCATCACGTCCAACCATCAACCCAACCCCACCATGCCCACTAAACCATGTCCCGCAGTGCCACGTCCACACATTCCTTGAACACCTCCAGGGATGGGGACTCCACCACCTCCCTGGGCAGCCTCTTCCAGTGCTTCACCACTCTCTCAGGAAAGACATTTTTCCTCATATCCAGCCTGAACCTCCCCTGGCACAACTTGAGGCCATTTCCTCTTGTCCTGTCGCTTGTCACTTGGGAGAAGAGACCAACACCCACCTCCCCACAACCCCCTTTCAGGCAGTTGTAGAGAGCGATGAGGTCTCCCCTCAGCCTCCTCTTCTCCAGACTGAACACCCCCAGCTCCCTCAGCCGCTCCTCATCAGACTTGTGCTCCAGACCCCTCACCAGCTCCGTCGCCCTTCTCTGGACACGCTCCAGCACCTCAATGTCCTTCTTGTAGTGAGGGGCCCAAAACCGAACACAGCATTCGAGGTGTGGCCTCACCAGCGCCGAGTACAGGGGCACGATCCCCTCCCTGCTCCTGCTGCCACACCATTTCTGATACAGGCCAGGATGGCGTTGGCCTTCTTGGCCACCTGGGCACACTGCCGGCTCATATTCAGATGGCTGTCAATCAACACCCCCAGGTCCTTTTCCGCCGGGCAGCTTTCCAGCCACTCGTCCCCAAGCCTGTAGCGTTGCATGGGGTTGTTGTGACCCAAGTGCAGGACCCGGCACTTGGCCTTGTTGAGAAACTTTCTACTTCTTTGTTTTCAACAGGAATTACTCTGAACTGATTTTTCCATGGTCAGGACTTCCTGGATATGGCAGGTGGAAGGCAACGTCCACCAGCCGTGATGGAAATCATTAAATTGGAGCAGTTTCAGAGGAGAGCCGCGGGAATGGTAGAGGAGCTTGCCTGATAATGAAAGACACTGGGAACTCAATTTGTTTTCCTTAACGAAAAGAAGGTTAAGAGAGGATCCGCTCGCAGCCTCTAATTACTTCTGGAATTTAAATGTGATAATAGAGGGCTCCCCAGTCAGGCAGATGAAAGTACGCACAACCCGCTGCCTGCAAGATTCAAATTCAGGTTTGAATTAAAAGCACATTTTTAGCGGTGTAGGTTATTAACCACTGAAACAACCGTCGAGAAATCTTATGATTTCAAGAGGTATTTTTTTCTTTCTAAACCTAAAGCTTTAGTTCAAATAGAAAAGTCCCCAGGCATGTTTTACACAGGAGTTCAGACTAGATAATCATTATGGCTTTTTCTGTCCTTATAAAGTATTAATATGCCATCACCCTTCTGCCCTCCTTTTATACTCTACTCATCAACCAATAATTTTTTTCAGTAAACACACAGAATTCCTTGAACGTGGTGTCACCTAGGAGGTTATTAGCGGTAACGAGTTGAGGACTGTGCCCGTACAACACCCTGGCTGAATGTGCTGGGAACCATCTGCGGATGAGAGTGACCGTCCACTGCCGCCACGTATTGCCCAGCCTGTCAGCAAATCCCCGCTGACACTGGAGTTATTTTTCCACCTGGATGTTGAAAGGAGATGCTATCGTCAGCATGCCGGCTTGGTGGGACAGTGAGGGGTCGGCGCACATGGGTGCTCCTCGCTCCACCGAGGAGGGGCTCAGCCAGAGCCATGAGCAATAGCTGGAGTAGCCGCCGGGAGTTCTGACTGCTCGTCAGGCTTGCAGGAAGGGAAAAGCTAGAGGAAAATCACATTTATAGCCTTTTCAGCATTAAGCCTGAACTGCCCGCACCCAAAACAGCAAACCCACAGGGAACTCTGTCATTTGCCATGCTCTGCATTTATTTTTACAAAACTGCTGCATGCTATAGTGGTGCAAGTTTAGATTCGGTGCATGGGATCGGCTCCTGACCCGTTCCGGTTTGATGCCTGAATTTCACGTTACAACCTCCAAAATCCCTGGGATTTACATCACCATTTCACACCGCTGGCTGTCCAGTGCCAGAAGCAACCCAGGCAGAGGTGCAGTTTCCTCGTCCTGCCCCGCTGTGGGTTTTTTGGCATGGTCAAGGCGTGATTACAGCCCGCAGGGCAGGCTCTGACCGTGCCCCTGTGCACCTCCCAGCCAGGAGATTGGTGGTCCCACCAGCCAGAAACTAATGACATTTCTGCTCCTGTCCCCATGAGAAAAACCTGAACGTGATGCCCAGGGTTTCTGTGTTTGGATTTTCCAAATAAACACCCAAAATGTGACCCTGGCTGCACAGGCAAACTTCGTCAGGGATTTTAACTTACTTGGTGCATTTTTTTGTCTTGTCTCCCCTTAGTTATTTGGTTGTAGTTCTCAAAAGTGGTAAAACACGGATAACATGTTAGTATGATATCTGTTGCTGCAGGTTCTCGAGGCTGTTGCGATAGACATGACTCCATTGACATATACACCAGAAAGCATTACCAAAGCCTGTCCTTCAGAGCTGAAAAAATAATAAATAAAAAAATCCCATAATGCTACAGGAGACTAGAGAGGTGAAATCAATTTCAGTTATGGATGTTGTACATCTCCCGCCTCCGGTCGGGAAAAGCACACGGCCTCTGAAACGTGCCCCTTTGTGCTGCTTAATTCAGCAGTTTAAAACATGTACCTCCTTCCCTTGAGCATGGTGCGTTGGAAAGATGGCACTTGCTTTTGTCTGCTCCGGTGTGATCCATTACACATGACTGAAATCCATAATACAGAGCTGATTCCACCGAGACTCACCCAGAAAATGCCACCGGAGCATCTGATCTGTGGGTGCATCACCTCCAGTGAGCCCAAAGCCTTTACTGGGAGGGCTGGGAGAGCCCAGCCAGCCTCCAAGCTGCGGGACCCTCGCAGCCCCGAGTCACTGCTGCCGAGGCAGGACACCCCGCAGGCGGGTCAAACAGAGGTACCGGGGATCTCCCACCTCTTTAGCGAGAATGAATTAAAGTAGGCACACAACCCCCGCTGCTAGATTGATTTCACATGGTTATTTCCAGTGTATCATACTGCAGCTTTCTCGTGATACCCAAGCAATAAGGCAGCCCATCATCAAGGTGGTTTCAACGCTTTGCCCTGTGTTGTAAGTTATATGGGTCTTCCCAATAGCTTACACTCATGTGCTTTAGCAGCTCATGTTAAGCCCATAGGATGGATAATAAAGCAACAGCACATTTGTGGAAGATATTTGGACATCCAGTGATATATAGATACACGCACACAGATACATAGGGATATATTTGTATATATATTCTGAAGCATGGCGCATGCTATCCATTTTCAGCTGCTTACCAACGTGTATGATACTCCAGTTATTCACATGAGTGCCTGCTGAACACTTCATAACATCAGACGGCATGTTAGTCCTCAGGTTGCTAGATTTTACTCTAAAGAAAACTCCTTCCTCTTCCCATTTTAATTACTTTGCATCCCAGTTCACCTAATTCTCTCTTTCTAGCACATGAAAAAAAAAAAAAAAAGCTGAGATTTTCCTTATCTGTTTTATCCCCTCCTGATATCTAAAATACCATGCTTTATCAAACATGTGAAATAAAACTAGCCCCATCTAGTTCAAATGCACATCATAAATCAATTCCTTTAACAAGGTGACAGCAAAAATACCCCAAAGCATGTTTCTCACTTTGTCTTGCCCTTCCCTAAATGTCTCGGGACAGAGACACTACAACAGTCTCTGAAAATCAAGTTGACATCCTCTATGTTATTCATTGTTTTATGCATTTTTTACATGCACACTTTATTTTGCCTCTTGTCCTTACCTCCTAGCTGTACTTATTCCCTCAAGGCCAGCACAGGCAGTAAAGGTAGAGAAATAATTTTCAGGTTGAATAAATTCTTTTTAAAGTAAAACCCATGGGTGAGAAGCTAAACTCAGAGCAACTTTTGTTGCTCTCCCAATCTTACCTTGCTTCATGCTGGTAAGCATTTGCATTAATGGCCTTTGCCCACATAGCTTGGTGAGGCTGTGCCACCACCACGCAAGGTGCTACCACGATGGAAGGTGCCACCATGATGGAAGGTGCCACCACCACGCAAGGTGCTACCATGATGGAAGGTGCCACCACCACGCAAGGTGCTACCATGATGAAAGGTGCTACCACCATGCAAGATGCTACCACGATTGAAGGTACCACCACGATGGAAGGTGCCACCACCACTCAAGGTGCTACCATGGTGGAAGGTGCTACCACCACACAAGGTGTTATCATGATGGAAGGTGCTACCACCATGCAAGATGCTACCACCATGCAAGATGCTACCACGACACAAGATGCTACTATGACACAAGGTGCTACCATGATACAAGGTTCTTGCTGAGCAGCTCCAGCAGTGGGATGGTACTGCGCTGGGAAAGCAGTGTCTGAGGACTGCCCTGCCACTCGAAGGAAGAGATCAACATGACCACTGGTCCCAGCAAGATCTAGTGCTGCTTTCAGGCCTTCACCCCACCGGGATGCTTGCATCACTTTCTGCACAGGAACTGCAACGTGGGGCAGACAATAGGTTTGGCTCTGTTACAGCAACTCCTCTCTCATACACCTGCAGTCCTGGCTCCAAAGCATGCTGTTTCTCAGCAGAACACTGTTCCCATATGGCTATTTTAAAAATACATACATAGAACGTAAATCAACTGCAATTTCAAGAACTCTGGTTGTGTTTTATATTTTTCACACAGCGCAGCAGGCGGGATGGAGTGGCAGGGATGCTCAGAGGATGTATTCCCCACCGGTACACACCATTTGCCAGAGGTTTAGTGATTTTCACCAGTGAAGGATGTGGCCGCAGAACTCTTCTGTCTTTGAAGGAATTATATAAAAATGACACCTCTGTGCACAGACCCATTCCTCTCTTCAATAAAACACTGCTACTCCCTTTCATGCCCAGCAGCCATCGGAGGCGATACAGCTATGCGAATCCAAAAAGCAGATCTGGCTCTTCTTCCCATAGACAAGTGATGGGAAAGTTTATTTTTCTATTCTGCTGATGTATGAAATCAACACTCACGTTTCCATATAGCAGCTCTTTTGGATCCAGGCTGTGCAGCATTTACATCAGTGGCATTTACCTGTGTTACCAAAAGTAGTGGAAATAACAGCCCCGTGGCTAGGACCAATCTTACCCAGAGCTACCCTACTTGTGAAGTGTCTCCAAGCTCCACTTACCTGGGGCTAGCCTGGGAGCATGAAGAAGGCTCAAAAGCTTCTTAAACATCAGGATGGTCTAGTTAAAAACGTGCTGCGAAGAGCAATTCACCCTGACAAACAGATTGCTGCACTGTCTGCAGTTTCTGTTATCCATAATTCGCATGTTTCCTTTCTAGAGTTCAACTTTGGTCATTTATTTTCCACACACTTCTTGTGCCTTTTATGTACAGTTATTTATGCTATTAATCAAAGAACTCAAAAGAAGTTCCCATGCAAATGAAGTTATAAATTTGCAATTTGGGAAAATTTTAAAACCTATTCATTCTATTTATATTGAAATATTTTAATGTATTTTAATGCCTGACAAAATGCGTTTCCATTCAAGCAAATAATATATTGAGCAAATATTATTCTCCCGCATTTATTTCTTTGTCAAATAATTGATTTTTTAAAAAAAAAAACTTCTCCCACATTGTAGATAACACTACAGAAATTGCAGAGAGCAGATTTGTTGAGTTAACAGGCATTTTTCATGAAAGCCCCATCACTGTTACAAGCCCCATTTCTGCGAAGCGTATTTCCGCTGCCACTTCATTTCTTCGACGCTCTTTTCAGAGGACTTACCATAAATCCAGGTAACCGCACTCTCTTTACCGGAGCAGCGTTATCTGCAACGAGGCCAAAACTCCGGTGGTGCTTGGTGCCCTGCACCTGCACGAGAAAAACCCTTCCCTCGCCTCTCCCGGCACATTAATAGCCACAGCCCAGTGGATGCGGAGGCAGGACACGTTGCAGACATTTTACTGGACACAGTGTAAGTACTACCCAAGGATCAACACTGCTGTGTACTGATGGGGACGCTTGGGAGCTCAGGAAAGTGTTCTGCATTGCATAGAGAGGGCCGTGCAGGTTAAGCACGAGGTACCTGCAGAGCAGCTATTAACCTTCTTAGGAGTCATAGTGGAAGTTGGGGACCGGCTATTTTTAACCCAAGCAAAGACTACAGGCATGTATAGAAATGTTGCAAAATCATGTTTAAAATCCCCTCTCCCTGTACGGGTGTGGTGCATATATCTTACTGTTTCCAGCTAATTACAGCCTGCTCCAAAGAAAAATCTCTGTTATTCAGAAAAAGCAAAGCACAATTACCCCCGTAACTTACTCCTCAATAGCCATACACAGGCTCAGAGTTTGTCAAACATGGAAAAATATATCTTTAAAAAGAACAAGAAAAACATGTGTGGGCAGCAGCTTACCAGCACTAGGTCTGAGTCTAGGCTCAAGCACAAGACTAAAAGGTGAAAGGCATCTACGCATGAACTCCGTGTCGGTTTGGGGAAGCGCTGCACGCTGACCACCGTAAAACGAACGGCACAACCCCAGCCAAGCCCTGCAAATGGGCTGGTGTGCACCTCAGGAAAGGGACCTGAACTTAATAAGCCCCATTCTCAGAAGATGTCACTTCAGTGATAGGAAAAATAACAAATGGGTTGTTAGGCGAGGGTTGGGTCGGAGCTGGGAATGATGGCAGGGACCTTCTGGTGGCCTTGGTGCACCCACAGGCAGGACCAGGAAAGGCTGAGACAAATTCATGGAGAGTAACTTGTCCAAGGGCTGGTCTAGGTACAACTCACGGCAAAACGCTCGCTGCTGGAAGCTGGGAGAGATTGCAAAGGAAAGGAGCGTTTATTTTTTGCCCCAACCAGCAGGAACCTGAGCGAGTGCCCTTGGCGTGTCCCAGTCCTGCTCCTCCGATCCTGCCTCTCTATGCAGTTTCACAGCTGAGTTAGCTAAAAATACTCCTTTGTCTTGTACGTTCTAACTTCCTGTGCAGTTTCTCTTTAGACAAAAGTGGGGATCGCTGCCAAAATCAGATACTCAAGAAACTCTATTACTTATAAAATCAACTGTTACCACGTGACAGCTGCAAACATCTGGAATCCATCTCTCCCTGGTACGCTCTTGCTCCATGTGGGACTCGAGCATGCTCAAATATCAGCCTTGAGCAGAGTTTATGCAACTTTCTCAAAACCGAAACAACGCCTGCAGAAAGCGTTTTGCAGATAATTAAAATTTCAGGAAAAAAAATGGAAAAAATTAACATTGTCAAAACAAACAGGGAACAGAAAGATTTTTAAAGGCTTTAATGATATTTCTTTTAACCTAGGGAAAGCATTTTCCTCCCTTTTTCCTCAAAGTCAGATGTGAAGTTTTTCTCATCCGTGCATTTGAACTGAAACGCCGTTCCCCAGGCACACCATGAGTTAACCCACACTTGGAGCTGCTCCCCTGGGCCCTGCACAAGCTGAGCAGGAAACCCTCTCGGCAGGATATCTTGTGTCTCGGTGTCCGGAGCAGCGGGGAGCCGGTGCAATCACACCTGGGTCCCACCGAGGTGCACGGCCACGTCTCTCCACGAGCGGTGGGGACAGAGGTCCTCAGGGCAGGACAGGCACCGGCATGCACCTGAGCTGGGGGACACGGAGCCTGTGCATCGTCCTCATGGCTACCCAGGTCTCAAACCTCAAAGGGATGCTGGTTCCTCCTGAAGTGTGGGTTTTGGAGCGCCCGTGATCTTGGACGGTGATAATACGGGGTGCTGAGCCAAGGTGCAGAGAGCTGGTGTAGCTGGGATGGGAAATACCTTCGCAGTGGTGCACAGGCTCTTCTGGCCTGCACTCAGGCTGTGCCAATAATTTATGGGTGGATATTCAGTGTGGGTGATGACCCTTTTCTGCGGGAAATACCAACACGTAATCCACACATCAGTGTCAGATTAATACGTTATTTTCGTTCAGTATTATGGAGAGTAGAATTTCTCCCCTACCACACACTCACAGAGCATCACCCGGACAGATTAGTCCTAGAAAATCCTTATACAATTTTATTGTGCAACACATTGGGGTGGGACCCATCCAGGGGGATTAACAAGGATCCTCTGCTTTGATGAAAAGGGTGTAAACAACACTTTTACCTGCTGGGAGCAAACCTTCATGCCCAGCATTCAGATTACACTGGTAGGCATCACAGAATCACAGAATCACACACAGTCACAGTATCATTAAGGTTGGAAAAGACCTGTAAGATCATCAAGTCCAACCATCAACCCAACCCCACCATGCCCACTAAACCACATTCCCTGTCACTCCTGTTGCACTGATCCTAAAATATCTGTATTTGGGATTAGGCCTCTGTCAGAGTCAGAAAGAGCAGAATTACACAATTATTGGTGTGCAATCTCTCTCTCTGACTGGCGAAAATATAATTACTTTATATAGAGGATCAGCTCTATCAGATGCAACAACATTTCTCTTTTCCCTGCGGTCACCAAGAGCATCCCTAGGGCAGGGCTCTAAGCGCTGACCCCTCTGCAGAGCGGTCAAGAACCAAACAGGACTTTGGAGCAAAGTCTTCCCTTTCTCTGACTTTGGAGTTCTACTTTATGCTCAGGCACATCTCCTGCAGACCTCCCAGCTGACTACGCACAGCTGAATCACTCTGTATGAAATATTCAGTGAGTCGGAGGAGGAAAGCACGGGAACAGCCAAGCAACCTCATGAGAGAGACATGGGAAGAGAAAGGAGGAAGACACCTGCACTGCTGGCCATATCCCAATTAATATTTAAACATTTTATACAGAGCTGGGACCCTCTTAGCAGAGTGCTTTGGAAAAACTCTGTGGTGTTTTAATTCGGAGCCTCCCAAGCTCCCCAAGCAGGTTTTACGTGCACAGAGGCTTGTGCCCAGCTCTACTCCCCTCCCCTGGCACAGCAATGAGTTCTCCCTCTTCAGATTATTCTCATACTAATTAGACTATGGTAAATTAAAGGAAGGATCAATGTGCAGTCCCAGCCTTAGATGTTTGCAGCCACTTAAGCTGGCAGGGAGAAACAGCTTGGAAGGACATGTAGTTCCCAGGAGGCCACACGTACGAGGGGGTGGGCATGGGGCACGTTTGCAAGCTCCATGTGGCACAAGAGGAATTTCAAAACTGTAACCATCAACTTCATAGAAATGGCAGGTTTTAGCCACGTGCAAATTGCGCTGAAAACCGTATGAGAATTATGGGTTTCTTTTTTCCCAAGTCTTCCACCCGTAGATGACAAATGTCTACTGATACGATAGCTGCCTGCTCTGCTGGCAAAGCAAACTTTTCTGCATTCAAGCCCCAAATTCTGCATTAAGAGGGGCTACAATTTCAGGGCTTTTTTGCTTCCTCCATATGCTCTGTGCTCCCCAAGCAATTCTTGCAGCTGGAGCTGCATGGCTTTGGAGACATCACCCCATCCAAGAGGCACTGTGGTGCTTCCCTGGGACACTGCCAGCCAGGACAGATCACTGCTCTGACTTACTGCTTGCTATGGCATCTCCTCCTCACAAATTAAACCGCTAAAAACCCTCCAAACCATTGCCACAATGTACAGCCACCCTGCATCTCCTGTCCCAGGAGGAGCTCAGGCTCTGAGCTGCACCTAAAATGAGACCCTGCACACCTCATTTGCAGATCCCCAAGTCTTTAACCCCAAACACAGCAAAAACAGTGCCCATGCAAACAACACTCCCGAACATTCAGAGAGAGAGTTCATATCCCTATAGAACAAAAGCATTAATTTTTTTTTTTTTTTTGTACAGCGGTTTGTTTAATCTTTCTTCTTGTCATATCATGTAACTTCTCACCGGAGGAGAACCGCTCTTCTCATTGTATCATGTTCACAGGGGGCAACACCCCTGTGCCAAGCAATGCTCTAGGCAGTCAAAAGCTTTGGTTTCGCTCTGGTTTATATCCCCAAAAGCTATTTAATAGTTTGCACATTCCTTCCCATAATGTTTACCCTTTCAGTAATTTACAGCTCGGCTGGAACAAGGGCATTCGAAGTGCCGGAGCTGAACTCATCACCGTGCAGAGCAGCAGATGGGAGCATGCACCGACCTCCTTACCTGCGTGGCACGTGCACGCACGGCGGGTGCCACCGGCTGCTTGGGCAACATCAGTGCTTCTTCTTGAGAATAGGAAATTTGGACCTAATCCCTATTCAAGGGATATCATCCCAGGAGGAATTGGGAAGACCATGGTCAAGCCCTGGGTTGCACTCCCCAACGTCCACCTGTGCTACAACCTCCTACCACACGTGCTATGCAGCAGGGCAGTTGATTCTCTGCCTTTCCATAGCCATCTCCGTTTCACACAAATCGCAAATTATGTGCCAAAATTGGGCTGTAGGGAGGTTGCCTCGTTGCTCAGCAACTGCATTTGTAACTGAACAGAGCTTGGGGTGGCGGGCAGCTGCCTGCAAACGCCTGCCGGCAAGGGAACGAGGTCAAGATTTGGAGAAAGCTATTTAAATGGAAGAGCAAGCACTGCTTACTGATACCAGGTGAACTCAAGTTTATTTTACTTAAAAAAGATGAGCAGTAAAGTGTTGCAGGAAGAGGAAAATACACCAAAGTTTGCCAGCAGCAAAGCTTTGGGTGGAAAAGTGTCGTTTTGATTTCCCTGTTCTTCATTGCTCCAATTAATTGTGAAAGGGAGGGGAATAAATAGCATGGGACATACCCAGACTGCTGTGGCAGCAGAAGTGGCTGTCATGCGAGTGCTTGGCCCATGCCAGCCAGGGAAGTGTGAAATGTGGCATGGTGTGTGTTTCCCCCCTGAGAGCTGGTGACAGCAGGAGCAGATCACAGAATCGCAGAATCACTAAGGTTGGAAAATACCTGTAAGATCATCAAGTCCAACCACCACCCCAACCCCACCATGCCCACTAAACCATGTCCCGCAGTGCCACGTCCACACGTTCCTTGAACACCTCCAGGGATGGGGACTCCACCACCTCCCTGGGCAGCCTCTTCCAGTGCTTCACCACTCTCTCAGGAAAGACATTTTTCCTAATATCCAGCCTGAACCTCCCCTGGCACAACTTGAGGCCATCTCCTCTTGTACTGTCACTTGTGACTTGGGAGAAGAGACCAACACCCACCTCCCCACAACCCCCTTTCAGGCAGTTGTAGAGAGCAATGAGGTCTCCCCTCAGCCTCCTCTTCTCCAGACTGAACACCCCCAGCTCCCTCAGCGGCTCCTCATCACACTTGTGCTCCAGACCCCTCACCAGCTCCGTCGCCCTTCTCTGGACACGCTCCAGCACCTCAGTGTCCTTCTGGTAGCGAGGGGCCCAAGGGCCGCCCCACCAAGGGCTGATCCTGGCATCACTTTACAGTTTGCAGAATGTTCCCCTTAATTATTAAATACAATATTTACAACCCATCACTCCAGATTCCCTTTAAAGCCATTGCTGAGCTCTTATCCCCCTCTGCAGCTGCCTGATCCCAGTCCGACCTCCTGCCACCTCCATCTGCAGAGCAGTTCCCGCTGACAAATGCCCGCAGGAACATGCTCTGTGCATCCATCAGACCAGAGCTAAATTCTTGTCTTTCCCACCTGTTCTTAGCTTTCCAACCCAACCCTGGTCATTTTATGGTTCCCATTTCTTGCTTTTAAGCAGATCTTACGTGCAGTGACTGCCGCTATTCGTTAAGTAGTGATGGATGTGCAAAACCATGAAGGAAGCCCTGCTGATACTGTGGGATTTTTACTCTTAAAATGCACTTTTTGAAGTCATAATATTTCAAAGCACATTTATAATATGTTTGCAATATGGGTAAAAAGATTACTTTAGTCTCCTGGAAAATGTAATTTTCCAGTAATTGGTGTTCTCCTAGAGTATCTCATCTACGTGCTCTAATCCCTCTCCTCCAGCCTTGCACGTATTTTTATCCTATGTTATACTGAAGTAGGCTGCTGAACTTCCCCAGTAGCTCCGATTTTTAAAATCCCAGTAACTCCTTGTAAAATCAGATTTCCACAAGGGCAGAGAGTTCCTAATTATCTATTACACGCTCTGAGATTCGGTTCTATGCCCATAGCACAATTTTCAGCTTTTCTACGATTTGCAAAACTGCCAGGTCCCCACTCCTCAGTTGCAGCAGATTGTCTGAAAACAAGCTAATATTTTCCTGAAAGGTTTCCCCTTCGGGATAACAATGGTTTTGGTGGTATTACATGCATATTCTTGAAAATGAATTGATTTGTATTGTAATCGCTCTACATCTATTATCTGCAAGGGCAGAAAATCAGAGTGACGTTGTATAACATGATGAGACTTTGCTTGTACTTACAGTGCGGACACTTGTGACTAAAGCATCTCTGCCGTCTCCACACTGAGGAAGAGACCTTTCTTCTGCTCTTTGGGCAAATAGATGAGGTTTTGGTGGGTTTTCTGCGATTCCCTGTTCAGACTTCAGTCCTGCCAGGGCCTTTTGCTCCCAGTCTTACCTGTTCCAAGTCTGTGGCAGGAAATGGTAAGTATCTGCTGAAAATTTAATCGGTTCATCAAAACCTTTTGGGTATTAATGATTAATTCAACATGAGTCAACGTAACTCAACGTAATCATGTTTCATGGAATAATAAAATACAGAGATGGTAAAAATCTATTAGTATACCTATATCCTCCTGCTGTCTGTGCAGGATTGCTCCATACAGGGTACATTTTTCTCCGCTGCATGTTTAATACTCATTTTCCAGTACAATGGCTGATTATCATTCTTTGTATGCTATTTTTGATGTAAATGAGCAGTTTAATTTCTCTTGCATAAACAAATCTCGGACCTCCTGTTTTGTAATATCCGTGTTTTCCCCAGTAGTAAAAACTTTAACATTAAGCTGAGTTTATTCTCCTCTCATCACGGAGCCGGCACACAGCACCCTCACCTCCGTGGTACCTGGCAGTAAGTATTGTGACACGTTAACATGCTCTGGCAAGAAACCCAAGGAAATTAGAAGGTTCTGCATCCTATCATGATGGAAAATCATATCAGAAAATATTCCAAAACTCACTGGTGCATCTTCACCCATAGATGAGCTGCCCATCCGCCTCGATACTTTAATTTCATACACCACCAATTTCTAAGTGAACAAATACGAGGATGTTCTGGAGTCCAAACATCCAAGTATATTTTCTTCTACTTGCTTCACCCCAACATCGCTATAATATACTGCCACGCTAAGAGTCAGGGCTGAAAGAGTTTTCTTTTGTTTAAAAGAAACTTTAACCCATCCCTGCTCCTTGCTGCCTGCTGCCCCTCCTGGGGTGCTGGGAAGCCAGTGGAGGTGGAGGAATCCCATCCTTACACATCACCCAGCTATTGCTCCAAAGCAAAGTCTTCAAAGGCAATTATCTTCTGCCTTAACCTCCAACAACCTCAGTTCAAAGGTTAGTACCTAATAAATGAGATTTCTGTTCAATTGTCTAATCACCATTAATCTTGTTAGAGTGATCCTCAGCTCCATCTGTTCTCCGATGTCTCTTCCTTGCACTTCTCCCATTCCTTCCATCTTTCTTCCTCCTTTTCATTTCCTAGGACTTCTCCAAGCACATTTACATATCTTTTCCTTTTGCTGTATTTAGAATTATCAACTCTTTTTTTTTTTTAAACAAAACTACCTTCCAATTGTTTCCAATTTCTGAATATCTCTTATTCTTAAATAAAATTGTATTGAAATTGTCCAACAAAATTGTATTGAAAATGCTATTTGTTTTCAAGTTGACTTCCTATATGTCCTAAATCTCTGCTAAACTTTCAAGAGCTATTTTTTCCTGTGTCCTTTGAATAACCCATTCTTAAGATCTAACTCAACAGAGCCTAGATATGGAAACTCTTTCACCTCATCAAGACCTTTCCTCTCCATTACATTTGCCTCTCCATTCAGTTTTTCTTTTGTTTTAGCCACTGTTTCAGTCTTAGATATATTGACAGTCTCTGTTCATGCTGGCATAGGTGTTTATGAACTTCTCATCAACAAAAATAAGAAACTGTTCTCAAAAAGAAAAAAAAAGAGCAGAATTATACTGTGTGCGCTCTTTTGGTTTCAATAGTGTTGATTCAGTCATGCACTAGGATTTTCTCAACTGCAGGAGAAAGAGATGGTTAAAAGGTAAAAAAAGAAACCTTTAAAGCAGCGTGTAGAACAAAACTGGAAGTTTTGAATCCTCAGATATGTCATTTTTGTGTCAAATCGTAAAAATTCCAGGCATTATCCATCTGACAGTATATATGCATATGTTGCTATATTTAGCAGCTAGGAGATAAGCTTAATAGCTAGCTTGCGTTTGCCATCAATAGGTCACGTGGTAGGCATACGCATGGGACAATGCTCTGCTTCTACACCTTGAACTTCTGTTCCCTACTTCATTTGTTTTAAAAAAGAAAAAAGAATCATAACTCAGATCTTAACTCATTTCTTTGCATACCTATCCTGCCAGTGGTCAAATTAAAGATGTTTGGGGTTTTCTGCTGGCAGCTTTAGGGTTATTCTGTAGGAGGGAGGTGGCAGAAATAGTCTTAGTTACCCTGAAACGACATATAAAATATTAACAACTAGCAATATCCTTCTATCAGAAAGACACTGGTACCCAGTTCCTTATTATTACATTCAGTTCAAAGGATTTCTGGGGAGATCAAAATTGAAATCCCTGTAATGCCTTTTCCCCCTGCCCCTGCTTTTCTTGCCAGCAGGAGCGGGAGCTTTGGTCCCTGTGTGTGAGCCTCTCCCTTCAAGGTCAGACCTTTCCGAGCAGCTCTTCCACTGCTGGCTCCATCACTCACTGTGCAGACCCCGTTAGATACGGGAAGTAATAAAGCATGATCCTAGAGACATTTTCCTTCCCATCCTTTCCCTTCCCTCTTTTTTCTTGCTTGAATACTTGTTTTCCTCAAAATTTTAAAGCTATGTTATTTGTATCTTTCTAGTCTTCTTACATTATGATTTTCTCAGGGAAAAAAAAAATATTGGCGAAGCCTGAACTGAATGCTCCTGAGACACACTGATCTGCCTTCCAGGCAAAGAGCACATGGACACTTTCCGCACTGTTTCGGTTCTCACCCAGGCTGTTTCCGTATGATGCAATGATTAGATGTGCCATCGAGCCGGGTGGTTGTTGGCTCAACAGTGTTGCAGGAAGATGAGAAGAGGGTTTTGTTGCTTAAAGCCCTCATCTTCCAAAGAGCTGAGCAGGAGCTGTGGGACTGGAGTACCCGGGAGGGCTCAGAAACAAGGGGCCTGATCACTTCTCAGCAGGGAGGCGGCACGACCTGTATGTTAACAGAAACCTGAAGAGTGCCAAAACCCTGTCTTGGGTTTGTGCAAGCAGAACACCAACCACAACCAGATAAAAGCCCTGGGGAGATGCTGAGGCTGCTGCGTACAACAGCCCCTGCCTGCATCTACATCAGGGTTTATGCAGGCAAGGACAGGCTGCTCTGCTCTCCACCCTCCTTCCATCCTCTTTCCCCTATCCCAATCCTTGTTAAAGAGAGGAGAAATGCTGCTAACATCCATGTTATCAAAACAGCATTGCATCCTCCACATATACTGCTCTGCATTACGCAGATAATGCTGGCTGGCTCATCGCTCTCATCAGGAAGAGCACATCGTGAATGCCCCCAGAGCTGGCAGGGACAGGATTTCACCCGTAACACGTCTTCCATTGAATTCAAGCGTTCAGCAGTGACATACGATACAAATTCCTTTTCATTAACTAGCAAGTGGAAGAAAGCCTTAATTAGGATATCAAATTTCAGGAAAACGCAGTAAAGGCCATTCAGCCTTGAGGTTTGGGTCTCTGTACGGCTGTACGCTGACGGCACAAAGCCGATGTGCCAGGCGTCACGCACCGTGGATGGCAGACAGGACGGGCTGCCACTGTCACATCCTTTACGAGCTGAAACGCAATTACCGAGGGGTCTTTGGGCGATCAGCTGTAGGCCAGAGGCTGCCTTCCCCGAGGAAGTGTAAGACAGTTGAACAAAATAAAGCACCAAGGTCATTAAAAAAAAAAAAAAGAGGTGTGAAGTACTGGCCGAGTGGTCCCCGAGTACTGGTTTCTGATGTTGGACGACAATGGGTTTCACTGGCATCAGGTGCGGCATTTAGTTCTTCTAAACGGGGAAAAAAAAGATTCTTTGAAAATCCCAGAAGGTGTTTCGATCATTATTTCAATGAGCATTATTTGAGGGGGCGTTTTGGTAGGATACTCCAGAAGGGGTAGACAGCCTCTGAACGGGCACAGAGGAGGGAAGGCTGACCCACTGTGCGTCCCACGATTGGACCTGCCATGGGATCTGCAGTACGGCCCACTGGGGGACCCACTGTTGGGCTGAGGATGGGACCCATGATGTGACCTGCTGGAGTGGGAACCTCTGAGAGGGCAAGCCAAGTGGCATGCCCTGGAACGCGTCATTGGACCTGCTGCGGGACCTGACAGGCTCAGGGAGTGGAGGCCCAGAGAGTGGGAGACCCAGAAAGGGGCGAGGCCAAGGGAAAACAGGAGGCCCAGAGAGTGTGTGAGGTCAAAAAAGTGTGGGAATCAGAAAGAGTGGGAGGCCCAGTGGCACCTCCCACAGCACCGTGGGACTGTTTTGAGACCTGCCTTGTGACCTGACATGAGACCAGCAGTAGGACGCCCCAAGACTGTTGTTCCAAAGAGTGGAGGCCCAGAGAGAGGGAGGCATACAAAGTTGGGGAGGCCCAGAGAATTTAAGGAGGCCAAAAAAGTTTGGCAGATGCATGAAGAAGGAGAAGATCAAGGAGAGTTGGAGGCCCAAAGAGTAGGGGTGGCCAAAAATGTGTGAGAGGCTGAGATTGAGTTGGAGGCTGAAAAAGCAAAGCAAGCACAAAGACTGGAGAACAAGAGAGTAGAGGCCCAAAGAGACCTTCCATGGGATGCAATGCAGCACCCGCTGAGGGACCAGTCCTCAGGACTTGCCATACAACCAGACATGACACAAGCAGTAGGAGACCCAGAGAGTGTTGTCCCAAGGGGTGGTGGCCCAGAAACTGTTAGACCAGGAGAGTGACGGAGGATGAGAGACAGTTGGCAGCCAAAAAGTATGCGAGGCCAAGGGAGAAGTGAAGGCATAAAGAGTTTGGGAGATCCAGAGATTTTAGGAGATCAAAATATTCTGGCAGAACAAGTACAAGGGGAAGCAAAAAGAAAAGACAAGTCCAAGAGAGAATGAGGAATACATAGACAAAATTGGAGGGGGAAACACTATCAAAGGAACAAACACCCGGTGAACTAAAAAGTCTGGGAGGCTCAGACAAAGGTGTGGCAGGGGAAGAGGTGTGGGAGGCTGAGTCAAAGGTAGAGACCAAAAAGGCGTTGGAGGCACAGTCAAAAGTAGCGGCCAAAAAAAAAAGGCGGGGGGGGTGGGACACAACCCACACAAAGGTAGAGGCCAAAAAAGTGTGAGAGGCCAAAAAGATTACAGAAGTCCTGCCAGAGGTGGAGGCTGAAAAGTTGTGGGAGTCCCAGACAGAGGGGTGGGGGGCCAGTCTGAGGTCAAGGTGTTAAGGTGTGGGAGGCCCAGGAATTGTGGGAAGCCCAGGAAGTTAGTCAGGAATCACAAAATAGTGGGAAAGGCAGGGAAAGTGGCATAAGAGAGTAGAGACCCAGAGGGACCTCTCATGGGTCACTGCTGTGGGACCCAACGTACAACCTGACATGGCACCAGTAGTAGGAAGCCCAGAGAATGTTGCTCCAAATAGTAGAGGCCCAGAGACAGTTGGAGGCCAAAAAGTGTTGAAGGCTGAGAGGG
This sequence comes from Gavia stellata, assembly GCF_030936135.1. Lineage (NCBI taxonomy): Eukaryota > Metazoa > Chordata > Aves > Gaviiformes > Gaviidae > Gavia > Gavia stellata. Next base: position 2,649,386 of record NC_082601.1, on the reverse strand, counting down.
GGATGAGCACAGATTTTGCAAGGCCCAGAGAATTTAGGAGGCGGTCCCATGTAGAGGGACAGGTCCAGGGAGATACGGTGGCCCAGGGGGAGTGAAAGGCACACAGAATGTGCAAGGCCAAGACATGGGAGGCCCAGACCAGGCCCACCATCCAAAACTTACCCAGTTTCTTTCAAAAAATCTCACGTTTTCCCCCTTTCCTTCAGGGAGGAAGAGTGGGGCCTCAAGCCCTGACCCTGCCCACAGGTCCCCTCCTGGCCTCTTCCAAGACCACCGAAGCCCGCAAGTGTTTTTCTGTCCCAGAGCACAGCCACAGCCGAACCTCACCCATCTTCTCATTTTCATGATAAGAAAGTCATGGATTTCTTTGAACAAGCAGTGTTGTATACAGGAAATAATCTTAATTCAGCAGTCTTGGTTGGCTCTTTGGAAATCTAACTGAAGTGGAACAGGTTACAGTCTTGGTCTTCTACAAATTCTTACTACGTGCAAGAGCTAGAAGTCAACAGCGATGATGAATAGAAGAGACAGCAAGAAGATAAACGTAATGGGAGAATGACCTCCATTGCACAGGCGAGATGGCTGTATAACGCAATCACCAGGAGAGCCAGGGAGACGCTGCCCTGGGCTGCAGGCTCGCCCAGTGGGGAATGGCCGTCCCTCAGGAAGGCGTGTGCCCAACGGGTCCTCATCCCGACAGCTGGAGGGAAGAGCTTGCCCTCAGCAGAAAGGCTTCCACACAATTTTTCTGTCTCCTGCAAATGCTGGACTTAACAAAACCTTATCAAATGCACCTCTGCTTTTCTTGTGAAGTCCGTTTCGGCAAGAAAACCAAGGAAAAATCTGTTCGTGAGGCTGTGTGGGTACCTTGTATGCTTAGTGCTGGAAGCGCACCAGAGCCCTCAGATGGCAGAAAATAAGGACAACCAGGGCTGGTGAGAAAAGCCAGGCTGGCACACCTGAGAACGGTTATGCGCTCCTTGGACCAAGCCATACGGGAAAGCGCTGTTTGCTGTGATTCCGTTTTTTCTCTTTTTCCTCTGTCTCCAAACTATAGGTCAGAGCATACCCAGGGTTTTACTTTCTTGCTCCCAATGGTGCATAAACATTGCATTTTGAAGAGTTTTCTGCTTTCATCTTTTTGTTCAGAGGCCTCATAAAGGGAACAAGGTGCAGCACTGGGGTAGGACCTTTCCTGCAACAGGGACAAAGGCCTGGGTTTGTGCTTTTCCACTCTTCTCTCTTGCTTTTAAAGTGCATTCCGCTAATGTTTACAACTATTTAGAGAAAAGTACTCCCTTTGCCCTAAGAGCTGGTTATGGGCGTGTAATGATGAAATAAAAAGCAGAATGATTTCATCCTGGCTGTTGGTGATGGGCTCAGCCAGGCAGTAAAAAGGTCCCTGCGGTGCACGGGGGCTGTGCTGAGCTGCAAGCCCACAACCTGTCTGCTGCGGGAGTGGAGGCAGCGGTTAAGGCAGCCCTGGAAAAGAAAAGGGCTATTTAAATAAGGGATAGATGCAGAAGCTTCTGGAGAAGAGGGAGATGAGAGTCCCTTCTCCAGACCCTGGTTCAGGTCAAAGGTTTAGAAACTGTGGGTGAAATCTGGGCCTGAGCAGAGGAACAGCACCCGAGTGCTCTCCTGTGCGGCTGAGAAAGGACAATTCCCATCGCTGCCAATCCTAGTGCAAGGGGAAGGGGCAGAGGAGGGAAAATGAGATATAATTAGATGAAAGATGTGATTACATAGATTGCTGAGTTCCCTGACAAATTGGGAAAACCACATGGCCTGATCGCTGTTTGGGAAAAAAAAGAAAGATGAATGCCAGCCTCAATGCTTTGGAAGGAATTAGAAGATGTACGGATGAGTGTATTATTAAATCTTACACGGATACTTTGCTGATTAGAGCAATACATCTATGTCACAACTGAGCTGGAACACAAGTTCTTGGGACACATCGCCACAGAAACCTTCAGCAGCAGCCAAGCAGAGGGATCAACCAGCTCTGGAAAGCTGCAGAGCACAAACTGGTCTGCAAAGATGCCGTGTGCTCATCAAGATGGCTCCCATGGGCTACACACTGCCCTAAATGTGCGTACTGAGGTGTCAGCCCTTGAAGGAGTGGCTGTCCCTTCTCCCTAAGGCTCCCTCATGGACAACACATGTATTATTTACCCATTAAAGCTTCCGGATAGCCCGTGTCACACCGCAGGGTGGTTTCTCATAGCATGCAAAGACATTGACACCCTGGGAAGGGGGCCTGGGGCACATGCATCACCCCAAGCACAAATGCAGGGACCCCCTGGACCATCCTTCACCCCTTTCCTCCTTCTCTGTTCCTGGTTTGGCTTGTGCTGCTGAGCCGGTGCCGAGGAGAGGCGGGAGCCTTGCCCCAAACCTCCAGCAAGGCTTTGGGGTTCAAAAGCTGTCTCTCACCCCTCCGGCCTCGCCATCCCCAGCAGTGTGCCAGCTTTCCCCGATGCTAGCCTCCAGCCCCCAGATCCCTGTCCCCTCCAAGCCTTTGGGACAGGGCAGTCCCAATGTTACAGAACATCTCGAAACACAAGGTCAAGAATAACTGAAAAAGAATTGATTACGATTTTTGGTAACACCAACGCAGGTTCCCCGGCGCCAAAACTACTCCAAAAAAAAAAGTTTCACCCCACCCCTTCTTTAAAACAGTGAGACAAACATTTGGAGATGATGAAGCATCTCTTATCGTGTTTGAAATTAAATTTGGGGCTCAGAAGGACCCTCGCACAGCCTGCAAAGTTCAACAGCAGACTTTAAAAGGCCATCAGCTTCTCAAAAAGCCACGCCCGTTCAAAAGAAAGGCCTTTTTGAAGGCCATAATGGCAGCTGAATGGCCCTCAGTTTGGCTCATCATCTGGTTTAAAAGTCAATACTGATAAGGCCCCAACCCGGCAAAGTACTTAAGAGAAGTTCTTCAGGTCAAGCTCCTGTGTTGTCAGGGCTGAGTGAGCATTACAGACCCAACTGCCGCCTGTTAACATGGCAATGACATTTTCTGTTATCCTAAACAGCACTGATAACTTTTTCCCTTCTGCAAGGCCTAGTAATGAAGAGCTGAAAGCACTGAAATGTTGGGTTTTTCTTCTTTTCTTCTGTAGATGCAAAGGGGTTCAGCCCTTCCTCCCCACCGCCCCACGGGGAAGTTGAGCAGGTTTGAGGGATTAGAGCACAGGTCCCACGGGTAACTCATTTGCCTTCAAAAGGCAGCTTTGGGAGCCTCCCTGCCACCCATCTGGGACCATTTCAGGCAGGGATCACAGAATCACTAAGGTTGGAAAAGACCTGTCAGACCATCAAGTCCAACCACCACCCCAACCCCACCATGCCCACTAAACCATGTCCTGCAGTGCCACGTCCACACGTTCCTTGAACACCCCCAGGGATGGTGACTCCACCACTTCCCTGGGCAGTTTATTCCACATCACTGCAGGGAAAAAAAAAATTCTTCTGGCATTTAACAGAATTTATGGGTTTTGCCATGCCCCAGGTAGCCTCAGCTTCCAGCCCCACATGTTCAGACCTGGATACCAGTCTTAAATCCACCCCAGTCTGAACCGGGAGGCCCATCCCCAGCAGCATTCTGCTAAGGACAGCCTGAGAAATATCTTCTCAGCAAAATGTCAAGCTTCATCTCTCTCCGACAATACCTGCATACGAAGAAATTACATCAGAAATTACTTCCCTCAATCTCAGTAAAAGCACATTACGAAAAACTTCCATTTCTAGGAAAAAGACTTGACAGCTGTGTTGAAATTACCTCTGGTAATTTTAACTGAGTGGAAGCTTTTATATTCGATTGCACCAAAAATGTAAAGCATGTCACTTATTAAGCTTTTATGTCTGCTATTCAGTCTGGTACCTGATGACATCTTTCTAGCAATCTGGAGATCATGCAGCTAATGTACTTGGAAATGGTAGAATTAGGTATGGTGGAAGGTCATTAAATTTGAAATTAAATGGGCTCTCTTGGTTCTTCAGGGTAATCTTAAAAAAAAAAAAACCAGTTCCTCTGCAGAAGTCAGAAAACATCTCCCATATTAGCTGTCTGGGCTTTCTTGTTCTTCCTTTAATAGCAACAATTAGTTGAGTATCACACCGGCTTCACTGTGATTAAGGGGGGGAGCCTGCAGGCTCCCACAAAAACGAAGCATCAAGTCCTCCTCACCGCTGGCACCAGCCAGGGCCCCTGTCTTAGTCTGAGCATTTTTAGCCCGATTTCGAAGGTCAAAAAGAAATGCCACGCAAGTGGTCTGATGCTCTGGCAAGCCAAGCTATTTTCTACCCAAGGCTTTTTAGTGAGAAACCTCTAATGGTACCTCATAAGGCTGCCTTTAAGGGGCAATTGCGGGGAGGGACAAAATCTCACTTAGACTGGACTATTAAAATCCACATAAAAATATACAAAAATAGCTGAAGGAAAAATGCTTGTAAAATGTTTAGGCCATATTAAACAGCCTAGAAATGCTTAAAACAGTGTTGCCATGGTTTCGTACACCGGCAGGATGCTATGCCATCTATACTCTGCGATCCTTCCCTGGGATCTGGGAATCCCAGCCCCACACAGGGTGATGGGCGTAACACAGCGGGGCTGCTCCTCGCCCCAGGGCTCAGCAGAGCGCTCCCCTAGCACACCCAGGCATATTTCTGTGTGTGGGCAGCATCAAGCTACCTGTGCAAACTCACATGGCATCCACTCCTTTGCAGGAGACGGATGGGTGCCCGTACGGTGTTCTAGGTGTAGGTGCAACAACCTAAACCCCTCAGATGCTGCCACCTGCCACGTACTCTGCGATCAGTCGTGCTCTGGCATTAGCAAGCACCACTGGTGACTTGTAGAGCTCTCTGGAAAATCTTGGTTCTCACCTTACAGCTGAGCTGAAGCTGTGTGTACCCGAGCATACACGTCTTGCAATTCATTAATGTGGTAACGATCTCTGGGTGAACATTAATAGTCTTTGTGTGAGTATAAAATGACGCGGCGCTGCCAAATATCTGGCTGCGGTTAACAGCTCCAACTCTAAAGGTAAGCACCGCAGAGGAAAATATAAACGCGTTATTAAAAAAAACCCTCTCAAAATAAACCTTAAAGAACAATAAAAACAAACCGGTTACAATATAAACACACCCTTTTGTGCCTCTCTCTTACAGCACATACCGCAGAACATATGGTGTATAAGATCACCCACGGACCAGCGCTTCCTGCACCGGCTAACGGTAACCCGAGACGGGGAATAGCAAGACTTGCGCTTTCCTTTACTGCTGCTACCAGGGACCCCTTCTGCGTTTCACGTGGCTCTCGCCCCGCGAGGAGGGCTCTTGCAAACCACTAACCACTCTCGTTAGCAGTGCAGGCGATCAAAACAGAGCTATCCTGACAAACACAGGAAAAATGGGTGAGTTGGTTGTATCCGAGCGTAACCACGGGACCTGCTGGAAACCTCACTCCTAAAGTTATTCAGCTGAAGCGCACGTTCACAGACACGAAGCCTGTGGTCCTGTTCCCTGGACCAGCCCAGTGTCCGCAGGATACCCGCAGCGCCTTGGTGAGGACACGCCACGCGCGCATCTGGGCAAAGCGCAGCTGACGGGATCGCGGCAGCCTCATAAAACCTGCTTTGATTTGTTTAATGAGCTGCTGACTGCCAAAGATGAAAGAAAGGAGCTAAGGAACCTGGGAAGTGCTATTCGTATTGTTTTCTAGCACTTCTTGATGAAAAAAAAAAAAAGAATATGTTTCTTGGCTTCATCCATGAGCTCACTATCCCCAGGCTCTGTAAAGCTGCGTATAGGGGGTCCTGAAACCCTGGGATATCACGTCAGGCAGGGCATGGGGAAGGACTCCCAGAGGACATGGTGTCCCAGGGGTATCCATCCTCCTGTCTCCCACCTGCAAAGTCCCATAGCAGCACCACCCCCAGCAAGAAGGGGCCAAGAGCCTATTGGTTAAATCATCAGCTGCCATCTAATTAATCAAAAGAATAGTTTTAAAAGTGACATTATAGAGCTGAGATGGGCCATCCCCGATTTCCCCACTATCGCTACAGACCCTACGATGCAGTTCAAACATAAATATCCAGACAAATGTACAATCCCCCACCCCTGCCGATGGCAGGTCCCCTTTACAACCTCATAACCTCCATGTCCCACTCACAAGGCGAGCACCGGCTGAAATCCGGACTTAAAAAAGGGCCCCGTAGCAGAGTAGTGATGCTCAGGGACCCCAGGGCTCCAGCCGCTCACCCCAAAATGCCAGGGGCTCTCATTAGCGCACGGGCCAGCCCTTTTCTGCGCTGCCTGGGAGATGAACAAATCCCCCGGATTCAGCGGTACGAGAGGCCGACGTAACGAGCTCTGTGCACCTTCCACGGGCGTGAGGCACCGCGAAACTGCCGAGGGCTACGGAGGATGTTTAGCTGGTGTATGTTTGAAGCGTAGTTCACATTAAGTACCAGCGGGTAGTAAAATACTTCTAATTATTCCCACATCCCTAAGTTTTCACACCTCCATTTTTTTATACTGAATTCCCATTTTCTTTTTTGGAGTTAATTCTTTCGTTCAGGCAAAGAAGAGCACGAATATGGTTTGCTACACAAAATAAACTGTCATGCTCTGATTTGGCTACAAAATACGCAGGTTTTGGGAATGGCATATACAGCATACTGCATAAAAACACATTTTCACAAGGGACCATGTCAGACTCAGCAGCTCCTTTCCCTAAACAAAAACAAGTCTTGTTTGTTAAGTCAGTTTTACTTCTGTGACTAGTGAGAAGTTTTCAAAATTCTCCATTTCTTTTCAATTTGTACAATTTTCGCAAAGTATTTCCCAGCTCTGTGAACTGCCCAAAGCAGAGGCTGCAAGCACAGAGCTGGGTGTGGGCAGAGCGCTGGGGAACGCTCACGATCAGAAGTCTGAATGCGAACATGCAAATTCAGCACTCAGTGAATTTGTCCCCACATGTCCCCACTCAGCTGCCCCTGCTCACAGTTTTCTGGCTCTCGGAACATTATCGTGAGTCACAATTCATGCTCTACTCTTTTTCTTAAGGTGCCAACTTTGATTCCTGCAAACACATGAGATTCGCAGCAGCTGTTATTTTCACGATTTTCAATTATTTTCATTTCCAGGCTTTTTAATCTGCTTTTCAGCTAAAGGGCTGGAAATACGCGCCTTCAAAAGGCATAGAGCTCGGCACAGAGGGCTTTAGGAATATAAACATGGTGTGGGGTCTCATGGCCCATGCTTCCTGGATGCTTAAGGTTGACAAAGTGTTAACATTTCTCTGGCCTGAGCTTAGTGTGTTATTGTCAATTTTTATTCTGCTATTGAATGCGTAGCCTCAGGCAAGCATTTGCCCTCTTTGCCTCAATTTTTCAATCTATAAAATAACAAAGAAATTACAATACTTTGACAGTCATGAAAACACATTACATTTATACCCATTTAACATAATGCTTACTTTTCAAAAAATGGATGCATTGCCTCAAATTTCATGTTAATGCACTGGACTATCACGGAAAATATCTCCAGAGGCAAACAGAAATAGTATAAAGTTCATGGCAGGTGGGACCACAACTTCACAGCATGGGGCTGTAGCAAACCCCTTGCATCTGAGGAAAACCAAATCGTATTATCCCAGGAGCCCAAATGAACTGAAGAACATTATCGCTTCATCTATTCAAAATTTCCTAAGCCTACGGTGCCACAAACACATTTATATGAATGATTTTAGACTAGATAGATGTCTTAATATTTAAGATGTCAGACGGAGTAATACGTAAGTAATTATGTTTTGCCTTTCGTTCAGTCTTTGTCAGGGGTACAGACTGATGGCCCTGGAGATTGAAGGCTTCTGTCTAGATAGTGAAAATACTCATTTTTAACACAACGAGCGCAAGCTTTCCCTGCCATGCTTTCCCAAAGGGGCCAAAAGCAGGACGGATCTTTCCAGCTGTGGCCGAGTCTTGTCCAGAAGAAAAGAGTCCTCCCTTTGGTGGTCTATGGAAATACGTTAATCTATGGAGCATGTACAGCTGGTTTCCTGAGCAGCGGTGAACCGGTGCTGGTACGGAGTACAGTCTCAGTTAGTGCCTTAGCAGTGCTGCCCATACTAGGAGTAGTGAATATAAAAACTACCACCACTGGGTGCCTCTGCCTTTGCAGATCTACCACGAATGGGCAGTCTGGGGTCATATCTCCACCCCACCTGGGACATGCAGGGCAGCAAAACTCAGCCTTTCCCGAACCTCCTCTAGGCAGCAGATTTGCTTGAGCCAAGGGGGTTTGGCTCCTCCAGCATGAAGGCAGTGGGAAACTACTGATAAGTGGACCAAGAAAGAGAGGTGACAAAGATGATTTTGAGAAAAGTCTCCCAGGGGAGTGAGGGAGGTACTGGTGGAGGTACAGAGTCAATCCACATCGGGAAAAAATGAAAGCACAAGAGTTTTCCTGCTTGCCTGAACACGGCCAAGCCCTGAGCATTCACATAAGGCCACCTTGCTTTTGGGAAACCATGTCTGCATCCCTGGTGACCTGCACCATCTTGGGAGGCACCACCCCATTATGTCACATAGAATCACAGAATTATCTTATCTGTAAACTTTTAGCTGTTGCCAGCCTTGTACAGTTGTGAAGAATCTGCAAAGGCCACTTAGCAGCAATATTTGCAACTTGAGGCCGTTTCCTCTTGTCCTATCACTTGTCACTTGGGAGAAGGTACCAACACCCACCTCCCCACAACCCCCTTTCAGGGAGCTGTAGAGAGCGATGAGGTCTCCCCTCAGCCTCCTCTTCTCCACACTGAACACCCCCAGCTCCCTCAGCCGCTCCTCATCAGACTTGTGCTCCAGACCCCTCACCAGCTCCGTCGCCCTTCTCTGGACACACTCCAGGCTGGCACAAGCCAGCAGCAAGCCGCTGGCCCATGAGACGGGGAGACCTTTTTCAAATCGCTCTGCCGTTTTTCCCTGTGATTGATACAGCCCTGGGTGCCCACCACAACCCACACATCCCAAGACAGGGGATGAAGTCCCAGCTCCTTTCGAGGCGATGGGGAACTCGGGCTGACCTCAGCAGCAGTCTAGAGTCAAGAAGGAGGCACTTTTGCTCCTCATCTGCTGCTGTGACCATGCTCCAGCCATGCCTTTATTTATTGCCTATGCATACAACACAAATTCAAGTATAAATTCAGTGCAGAACACAATTCCTCAACTATCCATTAGCAATGTCCATACATGCAAACCAGGTTCACATAGCCCAACAGCAGGACTACTAACATCTACTCACTGATGCAACCATTAAGATGAATGAACATCATAATTTTATCTGTAAACTTTTAGCTGTTGCCAGCCTTGTACAGTTGTGAAGAATCTGCAAAGGCCACTTAGCAGCAATATTTGACAATTCTGCTTTATTTTGCTCAGCTTCCCAGTTAAAAAGCACCAGTTATTTGCAAAGTAATTTGTGAAAATGTGAATATGCCACATGAAGGGAATGAAGCCATTTCTCAAACTCCCATGCCTGCTCCAGATCTGCAAAAATTAATACATCCTGTGAAAAAAAAATATTTCATCGAACTGCATGATATAAAAATGTGTTTCTTCCAGAAACTCAGAAACACACTGCCCGATGCTTTTCCCCTCCCCGCTTTGGTTAACTTGCCCTGATTTGCCCTCTCCTGACAGAGCCCATTCCGTGTGTCACCATTACCTGATTGAATTAGCGACAGCCCACAGTAAATACTTGAAAGGAAAAATTTCACAGCACGATGAGCCGACTTTTGCAAGTTGGCATAATAACAGAAGGAGAAACAAAGACCTCTAAGAAACACCAGTAAGAATTATGAAAGGGTCTTCGGGTCTCACATGCCAGAGCAGCAGCTACAGCTGCGCACAGGCATCGCATTTTGCTGATCTTGAGGCTCATTAGTGGAAACACAGCTGTTTTCTGCAGGAAATTGTCAGCCTCTTGATGTAATACTGACTTGGTGGGGGAAAACTGTTTTAATTACCACCTGGAAATAGACAGCAAGTGTTTACAAGTTGCAATAGGCTCTCCCCTGGGGAAGAACACAACACAGCTTGCTTAACTCTTTAGTGCTGTGACCAGGTATTTATTTACCCCTGTTTGTATTTGTGCAAAGCCTGGGAGTGGTGATGGATGTGCCTCGGGACCGGCTGATACAAAAGCAGCATCAATGTCAGTCGACATGAAGGTAAGTACTCAAGAGTTAATCGGCTCAGGCTGAGGTGCCAAGCAAACCGAGTGCAGCTCACTTGCAGGGCCTCTGGCAGGCTCATTATTGACATTTTCGCTCAGTGGCACTCTCAGCATTCAGTATTCGTCGCTGAGCAAAGCAGGTCAGGACCACAAACACCTGACTGGGAAGGTCTGTGTCAGATACCAGGGCAACTGCAGGCTCCAGGCACCTGAAATGCTCAGGAAACTAAATGATGCCTCACCTACGGTGGTACCTTGGGAATATTTGCCCAAGAGCTGAAAGAGACCTGCTAGATGTGCGAGGTTTTTATCTTTTTAAGTACTGGGAAACTTGGGGGAATGCTAAGCAAGCACATGTGTTAACGAAGCATTGACGACACCAAGTTGGGCGGGAGTGTTGATCTGCTGGAGGGTGGGAAGGCTCTGCAGAGGGATCTGGACAGGCTGGAGCGATGGGCTGAGGCCAATTGTATGAGGTTCAACAAGGCCAAGTGCCGGGTCCTGCACTTGGGTCACAACAACCCCAGGCAATGCTACAGGCTTGGGGACGAGTGGCTGGAAAGCTGCCCCACAGAAAAGGACCTGGGGGTGTTGGTCGACAGACGGCTGAAGATGAGCCCGCAGTGTGCCCAGGTGGCCAAGAAGGCCAACGGCATCCTGGCCTGTATCAGAAATGGTGTGGCAGCAGGAGCAGGGAGGTGATCGTGCCCCTGTACTCGGCGCTGGTGAGGCCGCACCTCGAATGCTGTGTTCAGTTTTGGGCCCCTCACTACCAGAAGGACATTGAGGTGCTGGAGCGTGTCCAGAGAAGGGCGACGGAGCTGGTGAGGGGTCTGGAGCACAAGTGTGATGAGGAGCGGCTGAGGGAGCTGGGGGTGTTCAGTCTGGAGAAGAGGAGGCTGAGGGGAGACCTCATCGCTCTCTACAACTGCCTGAAAGGGGGTTGTGGGGAGGTGGGTGTTGGTCTCTTCTCCCAAGTGACAAGTGACAGGACAAGAGGAAACAGCCTCAAGTTGTGCCAGGGGAGGTTCAGGCTGGATATGAGGAAAAATGTCTTCACTGAGAGAGTGGTGAAGCACTGGAAGAGGCTGCCCAGGGAGGTGGTGGAGTCCCCATCCCTGGAGGTGTTCAAGGAACGTGTGGACGTGGCACTGCGGGACACGGTTTAGTGGGCATGGTGGGGTTGGGTTGATGGTTGGACTTGATGATCTTACAGGTCTTTCCAACCTTAATGTGAACCTTCTGTGAACCAGTCCATGATCCCAGCAAATACACTGCATGGAAACTGGAAACCCAAGGACAGTTTTACACACTAACCTCAGTGACACTGGATGCACATCGCAAGCAAGGCTGAGCAAGGGCTTTCACAGGAGAGGCACCACCAGCCCTTTGGTGCCTTCCTCTGCATTCCCAACTGGACAACTTAGCAGATAGGGGAGTAGAGGCAAAAGGCTTACCTAAAAATAAACAGCAAGAATCCAGAACTATCTAAAATTTGTCACCTATGCTGTTCATCTAGACACCCTGTACAGTAAGGAAGGCTGCAGATGCGATCTGTAGAGAGCACTGCACATCACCTGTTCCAAAGCAGGATAAATTATCCTTCAGAGGAGGTTGGCTATCCCCAACAACTCTAAAATTGGTTTCAGCAACTGACTTAATGATGCACATCTAAGTTCTTGTAAGATAAATATCATTCTTGAGGATCTCATATTTTATGAGGTATTCAATATGTGATTCCTATGGCAGGACTGCAAGTCTGGAGGCTCTTCAAGGTTACCCACATTAAAAAAAACTGAGAACATAACACAAAAAGCTAAAAATGTAACACAGGCCCCAAATCAGCAAGACTTTAAATACCTTCTGCGGCTCTGAGGCTGATGACATTGCACACTGAGTTCACCACCACCAATGTCTGGTACCCAAACAGCCTGTGAAGAGGAGGGGGGTGTGAAAGCTGGCCCTGTTTCCGCAGCATCACTGCTGCACACTCAAGAAAGCCAAGCACAGCGCTGGGGCGGTGCGTGTGCTTTAATAGGAATGCAAAGTGGTGTGGGAAGAAGGAGAGGGAGCCAAGCAGCTGGCTTCGATTAATCATCAGCTCTCTTGGAGGCTGGGAGGATGACTCTGGGGTGGTGAAGACCAGGCCTCATTGGCTGCGGAGAGGGACCGAGGGGAGGTGGGTGGTGTGGGCAGGCTGCGATGTGGCGGGGCAACCTCAGAGCGTGTTGGTTAGATGGCGGGGCGGGGGGGATAGCTCTGCAAATAGCATCGAGCCAACAGCTAGATAAATACAGTTATTTTGGTTTTGACTTTAGGAGAGTTTGGGGGGAGGGTTGGCAACTGTAGCTGTTACAAATACTGTTATTTTGTGGGTTTTCTTAATCTTTCCATCTTCAAGTTCTCTTCTCTGTTTCTTTCCTCTGCAGCTAATTCACCCTCATTTGCTCTCAGGGGCTCTGCTAGCAGTGGGATAACTGATGTAGCTGAACTCCAAACAGCTCCACGTGTAGGAAAAATACCCCAGCTGCTACCAAGAACAGCATTTATAACCATGTTTTCAAGTGTGTTTTTGGAAGCACGGGTAAAACCGTATCTGTGTTAAAACTGTGCTCCCCGTTCCTGTCCCTTTTGCATCTAAATGAGACCCCACCCTTGAAGGAACATCTCTTCTCTATGTAAATAACACCGCACTTCCCTAAAGGCCTGTCTCTACCCTATGTAAATAAAATCGCAGCCCCTCCAGGCCTGTCAGTGCTAGGCATTAATGAGCCTGCAAAATCGTTTCTTCTCTCATTCGGTTTGGCAGTGCAGATGCTTAAGTCTCTCAACGTGTTATTCAGAAAGTTTGGAAAATGTAAAGTATGCCTGAGAGAAATGCCAAATCCCTTAACTCATGGGGGAAGCGTTCATATAACTTAGAGGGGTAAAAAGCACTCTCTGTGGTGTTTACTGTGTGCATTAAAATTTTCCAGTTGTTAGGAACTGGCTGTATCTGCACAAGAGCTATCTGCTAATAAACAGAAGCACCCAGACGATGGTAAAAATGGCAAGTTTCTGCAAAGTAAGTCCCCGTGTGCAGGCCAGGCAGGACATGTCTATTTGCAACACCAAGGAGAGATGTTGCTTTTATTATTAATACGAGGAAAGACTTGTCAGAATCCATGCCAAAACGGAAGGGCTTTGGGTTGGTTTTTTTGTTTGGTTGGTTTTGTTTGTTTTTAAAGTGTGTCTTAAGTGAAAGTCAAACCCACGGGTATGTACCAGCACTGCCCACTGACTTCAGTGCCAGCCGGGCCAAGAGGACATGGGATGGGTTATGTGCAGGAAGGGTTAAATTCCTGAATGCAGCGGTGGCCTCGAGCTGGTGGTGTCTCTCCTCCAAAGCCCTTGTATTTGGTGGGATCTGGAGGAGACGCGGGCGCCCAAGAGCTGTGCAGGTAAGCTGGGATCCAAGTGTAGCTTTCCACGGCAGGTCCTCACCTCCGAGGGATGGGGTTTGCGGGGAGCATCACCCCCAGGGAGCAGAACTGCTGGCTTTCGCCTGCTCTTCCTTCTGGTAACTCCCTTTTGTCTCAACGTAGTGGTAACGGGGTGGTCATCCCCCACAGCTCACGTGCGCACCAAGATGATCTGCCCTGCGTGGTGCCATGCTGTGCTCACCTGGTTCTGTGGGCTGAAGTAATGATGTTTAACAAGGGATTAACTACAGCAGTGCTCGGGCTTCTGGTCACCCTAGCCATCCATAATTTCAGTGTGAAATCAGTAAATGCTCCATTTCCTTACCCGTTTTTATATAACCTTGAAAGAAGGTGATGTAAGAGCACCTGATGAGCGATGAAAGACTGGAAGGGACCACTCCCAACATCTACTGCAGGCAATCGTGACCTGAGCTCCGCTTCCACCAGCTAAGGGACAGAGCAGGTCCTGCTTCTGGCATCCCCTCCTTCCGCTGGCTGCAGTTGGACAGGACCCCAGCAGAGACTTCGGGATTTCAGCTCCAAAGCATCTGGCTCCCTCTTGTGCTCCCCGCGTTTATGGCAGGAGAAGTCGGATGGGACAAAGTCCGGCTGGTGGAACCCGCTGGCGGAGGTGGCCCCTGCTCATCGCACAGAATCACAGAATGACAGGGGTTGGAAGGGACCTCTGGAGATCACCTAGTCCAACCCCCCCGCCAGAGCAGGATGACCCAGAGCAGGTTGCACAGGAATGTGTCCAGGCGAGTTCTGAACATCTCCAGAGAAGGAGACTCCGCTCTCTGGGCAGCTTGTTCCAGTGCTCTGCTACCCTCAAAGGAAAGAAGTTCTTCCTCATGACATCTCCTCGTGTCCAGCCTGAGGATCAGATCACATCAGTAGCTGTTCGTCAAGACCTGATCCGATATGGACCATCTCCATGTCCTGGTACCCCTGAGGTTGCCAGGAAACACCAAGCTGTTCCTGGAGCACAGCTAGCGAATAGGGTGTGCAGCTCCATATGCACTGTGCACAGCCTGCCGCTTATAGCTTGATCTGGGATGAGTTGTGACTGTCACCCATAGCTTCTACCTTGGAGAAAATCCACCCTTCTTCTGCGCGATACGGTCCAAGCGACAGCACTGCCATCTGTACATATGGCACTCAGCATGAGATGCGTTTCCTCCTCCACAATGTCAAACATTTAAGGAGTATGAAATTATTTCACCTGTACGAAGATAATAGAACTTTGTTTTTCCTGTATTTTATACAGCTTTTTTTTTGGTAAAGTACTCTGTGTAGCAGGTCCTGATCCATACTGCTCCTATCACAAAGGTGGTAGCAGTAACGAGTGGGGAAATCCACCAGAAAAATGGCTTTAATGCAATGCTCCAGCTGCCATTAGAGGTAGTATTTCTTCCTAACTGAGTTACTTTTAGGAGATTTCTTTAAAGGTCATTAGTGGGTGTCAGGAGACAAAGGAAAGCTGTGTTAGGCGAAGCAGAAAAAGGGACTTGTTTTCCAGCAGATGTTCTGCAACTCTCTATAGCTAAGGAAAAAGTAAGTACAACCAGACTGGGCTCTGTCAATTCTGAATTGTTGTGCAATTTTGACTCAATTTTTCTGTTTTGTTTTGCTTTTTTTTAATCATAATTAAAATTAATCATTAATTATTTTTTTTCTCTTAGCCAAGTTGTCTGGTTATCTTCAGGCAGGCTGCTACAGAAATCAGGGAAGACTCCCACTCTCTAATGGTAGGTGAAAATGGTAAAGTATCTACATTTGGTTTCACTATTTATGATCTTAGTTTAAAAGACAGGGATGGAAAAGGTGCTTTCATCAGTAACTGCAGCGGATTGAAGGGTAGAAGCCCAAAGGCCAAGAAAAGAGTTATTTTGAATTAAACTGGATAGACGCCACGTATCCCATGAACACCCACCAGTCACACTAAATGCGAGGGAAGAAGTCACCACAGAAATGTTGTGCAATGGAGAAGGAATTTCCCCAGCATTAGCTTGGCCCGGCTCTACAGCTGCTTTTCTCTTGCACAAAATGTGCAACAAAACAGGAACGTGTGTGTTTGTTTATGAGAGCCTCCTGAGAGCCGATCCAGAGCCAAGCGAGAGCCTCAGCTCCTCCGGATACACAGACTGTTAAGTTCATCTCCTCTCTCCTGGTGGGAGTACGTCCCCGTCCGACCCCAGCGGGCTGCAGGTACTGCCTCACCGACCGCCCTGAGCTCACCCTCGGCTGATGGCTATTGTCTGTTTTCATCTGGGTTTTATGCTTCTGAGTCTCCAGTGTGGTCGGATAAAGACATAAGCCTAAAAGTTGTCTTAATGAGTTATTTGCTAGTAATGCTACTTATTTTCCCTACACACTGTTTTGTGTTTGGTTTTTTTTTAAATAAGACACGTGGCTCCCAAAAGTAGCAAGTACTTCTTCCTTAAGAAAATGTCACTCTGGCATTGCAGTCTTTCGGGAGATGTGACAGGTCTTTTGTAGTATGTGCTCTTTTAAAAAACGCACAGAGAAAGTTTCAATGCAACTCAAAGGTGGCAGAGGCAGTTTTGATGACAACTATTAAACCTGCAGGAAGGGCTTTTTTCCTAATGGAACAACCTCCTTCCCGTAGGAATTGAATACATCTTTTACATTGCATAATTAGATGCACAGGTACAATGGGGAGCATAGGAGGCTTTGTCCTGCCTTTGCCATGCCAGAGCAGCGCTTTGTGTCAGTGACGGCAAAAGGACTCCAGTAAATCATTTCTCCTCCATCCACCTCCCCCATCCCCTCCGGTCAACAAGGAGATTGCTTTTGCCTTCAAACTGTATAATATTTTCCTGCTAAGGGATGCCGAATTGTCTCTCGAATCCTCAGGTTTTCAGGTGACAGAAAATGCTGCTTACCCCACTGACCGTAGCGGGGTGCTGCCAGGAACTGGGTTCAGATTCCCCTGTTATTTGTGACCTTTTTTTATTTTTTATTTTTCAGGCTTTGTCAGTAGGAGTTGTGCCTTAAGTCCAAATTAGGCTTTCTATTTTTACGTGAACTGTTATGTATTCCCTTCTGGTGAAGGGCAGCAAGCATCGGCACAGCAATAAGGACAAATATTTTGTTGAAGTCCCATGAGCAAATTCTCTATTCAAATTAAAAGTGCAAACCTGACGCTGGCAATACTGAGTCAGCACCACTGGTTTAGATCTAGGAATAACATCTGAAATGGTTTCCCGGATATTTTCCAATATACACAAATACTACATGCCTTTGTCAAGTGGAGTTTAATAGCTACAGCAGTGCTTTGCCTGCCATAAAAATAACTGTGAGAATTGGAGCTGGCAAGCCTCTTACCAGACCTAATACAGATTTATTTTGTTGTATTTGTTTAAGTGTTCATGGTAATGACAAAATCGGACTTTCTTTTTTTGCTAAACATCTATTGTATCTGCATGTATCCATGGTATCTGCATCACGAAGGAAGAACAAGTATGTGCTTCACTTATGATGTTGTTCTGCTGATTTTATTGCTGTATTTTTACAGCAAACACTAGTCTATCCTGGTGGATCACAGCTTTTTTCCTGCTACAGAAAGCAGGTTCCTCTGTGGGGTTAAACCTCAGAGCAGCTCAGTCAGTCACAGGCCATACATGCCACAGCCTCTCTACTACCACTAGTGAAGACCCTGTGCTGCCCTGCCCTTGCACAGCTACAAGGAACCATCAAAGGTGACAAAGATGGGGTGTTTCTGGCCAATGCTGCTGCAAATCCGACATGAAATACTAGCGCCGGAAAGCAACAATAGCTACTATTTACTAATCCACCCCGGGACCCAGATGCCTATTTACTAGGCACTCCATAAACACAAAACCACCAATGCAAAGCTCTTTTTGTCTAAAGAAATTACATCCTCGGTATGAGACCAGAGACAGCAGATGGGAGAGCACCGGGAAACAATGAGACAATGCTGGCTGGTGGGTGAGAAATGGCCCCAGCACTCGGCGGTCGAGCACTGCCAAGGACGCGGTGGCAAAGGGGTGTTCGGCGAGTGAATCAGAAGAGGAGCTGTTACAACTGAACCGGGATTCAACAATAAAGTTTTACCCGACTGTGATGTTTTCAAGATTTTCAGGTTTTGACTGAAAATCGTCCAGTAAAAACAACTTGCTTGCCAGGCAACAAGACCTGAATGACACCTGTACCAGTGCTGCAAACTGTTCTGTTGTCAAACTTGATTCAAAAAGCGACGCTCAGCCAGCAGTAACCAGTCAGGATTCAAACCTACACCAGTGCCGCTGGGTTACCAGTCTAGCCCTAAACATTTATTGAAGTGAATAGGAAATACTAATGCTATGAATCAGAAAAAAATGAGGCTTTTCAGAAAAGAGAAGGGAAGACCAATCCGGACACTAGAAAAGAGCACTAAGTTCATTAAAGGATTATCCTTCATAGAGGATTTTCTCTTTTGCAAGGTTGAAAAACTTCCCATCTTTGCTTAAGACTCAGACAAGGGCTGTCTGCGCCCTGCAGGGAGCAGAAGTTATTTTGAATCAGGCTTTTCCAGGGCTTGACTCCGGGCATCCGTGTTCAGCCCCATCTCTGACCTCCTTGGTGAACCTACCGGCTACAGGGGAACTTAGAACAGATTAAGCCTTTAAACACTACTCCCTCCCTTCCAATTCAGCAAAGTGCTTAAGCTCATCATCTTCCCACTTTGACAGGATATTTTAATACATGGCATTGGCACTAGTTTAACAACTTTCTCTTTCATTGGCATAATTGCAATGGATAATCAGTCATGACAAGAAAATGCCTAAAGCATTTCTTAGGCTTTAGTTTTGGGCTTGCAACCAAAAGTCTGGGGGCTGGTTAAAAGAACATGGACACGATATTTTGTGTAACTAATTTCTTTAATGGCATAAAAATTTAAAACTTTTCCTGCACATAAGACAAAAGAGCCAGTGCTCTGTATGTTCTGACAAAGTATTCTGAACACACTGGTATCACAAAATAAAAGTTATTTTCCAAATTGGTTTTTATAAAAAGCCTAAATTAGGATGGGTATTTGGGCCCTTGTAATGGATATAGAAATGGATTTGCATAAACAGAATCTGATTCAAAAGTCTAAATGCCCCAAGATTTTCACAGCAAAACTTTGGATATACTTGCATGTGTAAATAACATGCTGTCAAGGGATGCTGCAGATGCCGTTACAGCTGGGAAAAAAACCCATTATTGCTCCTATGAAAACAAACTCACTTATTTTCTACTGTCAAGAACTTCCAATGCCATCTTTTAAGGTCTTTCTCAGGCCATGACAAGCCTGTAAATTTAATAAGCATTCCGTCCCCTCAAGTGCCAAAGCTCTATCTTCTTCGTGCATCTCAATGAGGAAATGCTTCCTTCTGCACATAAGGGCAACAGAAAAAGGCCACCATTCCTGTTTTCAGTGGTCACCTCCTTGCACAAAGAAACATAACTCAACTTCAACCCAGTATTTCATAGCAGGTTGGCTCGCCCAGCTTTGTCAGTCTGATTTCTTATGCTAATGAGAACTTTTTAAAAAAATCCTCTTTTCTCATGGTATGCTCCCTGACAGCAAGACAGAATGAGTGTGGTTGTGCCCAGAATGCAGCCAACAAAAGGAAAAAGGTGGCTGTATCTGGACAGAGGAGGCCTAACTTCTTCCATCTCTAAGCTCACGAGAGATACAGAGATCATTTGTTCTGAACTTAGTTTGGTATTTAGGGGGAATGGGCTTGTTCACCCTCATGTGCAGACTTCCCAGCCTCTGAGTGGGAGGCACGTGACAGATCTGCAGCGACACTGAGGTGCACAGGTTGCACCAGTACAGTCCGGATGAGAAGCACAATGTCTAAAAAACATGAACACTAACTTTCTACCTGGTTTGACACAGACTCTGAATCTTATTGCTCACCTCCTTCATAAATTCAAAAATCTCAGGAGAATTTCCTATAACATCAATGTGAGTATCATAAGGAATGATCAAAACATAAGGGTAAAGGGGTTTTAGACTTTCACACACACATTTGTATCTCCGCTTTTCATCTCTGATGTGCTCGTCAAAGTAGATCCTTTCTTTACGTAAAGTGTTATGGAGTTTTATAGACTGGTTTTCAATTTTCTCTTTGACTCTTACTACCTCTCCAGCATCAGACCTGCTTCCAGCATTTTCAATATATACTGTAGTTATATCACCATCAGTGACGGCAGAAATTACAACATCATCATTCACTAGGAATGTCCTGGAAAAAAAGTACTTCATGTAGTGATATATATCTGTGTCAAGAACAACCACTTGTTTTTCCCCATCTGCGTCATGATCGAAATTACTCATCTCCGTCGTAGGTCTGTGTTGCTGTCGTCTCCTCCTTGGTCTCTGATGGGACTTGCTTTCTTCTCTTTTGTCTTCCTCTGAAAGGGATTTTGCTTTTAGTAAGAGAAAATCTCTTAGCAATTTGATTGCTGGAAATGACCCTTGAACAGAAATATGCCCATTGGATTGCAAAGGACCAAAGCTCAAAGCTGTGCTCTTCTTTTTAAGTTCTTGTATCAGATCTTCTAAAACAAACTGATCTTTGAAAATAGACATATTGAGGACAGATGTGACAGAGCTGAAGACCTAGAATTTTGAATTACAGAAGTTAAGTAACGGTTAACAGAGCAATGGAAGTACAATGAGAGAAATTATGAATGAGCTTACGCTTTCACAGTAACGGGTTACTTTCAGCGGATAGTATCTGGGCAACCTCTTGTCTTCTAGTCGATGTTCATCCTTCTTTAGAACACTCTCTACAACTAAAGAGAAAGCCAGATTCACTTGTTGTGCAGTAACATCATGTGCCATTGCCAGTCTGATGGCGGAACACGTCATGGGTGTTTGTCCCTTGATGCTTTCCCTAACAGCTTCCCATACATACACGCAGGCAATTCAATATTCTTGCCTAATGTTTTATGTATTAGTCAAAATTGTTCAGAAGGAGACAGAAGCCTGTCTTCTTAGAACTTAATTGGCAGATTTATTCTCAAAGGCCTGACTACAAAAATCATATCTGTTATGCATGGTATAAATTTATTCCTAAAAACAAACATAACAAATGCTTTGCATGAAGCCTGTTCAGAGTCATGTCTTCACTGACCAGAAATAAAATCCTAAAACTTTGACTGACTAAAAGAGAGGTGCTAGTCTTCCAGTTCTATAAAATCCTAGTACCAGTAAATAATTTAAAATCATTTGGTTTAGGTTTAACATTCTAGGGCTAATTTTTGGGGGGATAGCTGTATTTAGTATATTAATCTAAATACCTTCTTGATCTTCAAAAGTTACATATGCAACTCCTTTTTTCATTGTTGGATACATTACTTCTTCCACATCTCCCCCGTTATTCTTCGACATTTGGAAATGAATCACCAGTATGTCAGTCATGACATCATCGTGCAGAAGGCCATCTGGAACACCAGTGATGACAACCGTCCTTGCTGATTTAGCCGCTTGTCCTGTTGCCTGTGTGCAGAGACATGGCACACTGTAAACGCACACCGTAAACACAAGGAGTACTGGTGACCTCCCGTAGAGGTTCCCCAGATTCACCCTGATCACTGAAGTAACTCCCCTTCCTTTTGCACAGACAACATGTGTATTTAGTAGCTAATGAAGAATGCTGAATCAGATTTCAGTGAACGCCAGGCTCCCTCAGGCACCTTTCCATTACTGTGCAGTGAGAAATGGCCTGACTCTTATTTACACCCTCTCAGTATCCTCTTTTCTTAGAGCAGCAAAAATTAGATCTAAACCGAACAGCTTCTCAAATGAAAGGTCCAGCGTCACACTGAAAAGGTTGTTTCCTCTGATTCCAATATTCAAAATTTGATCAGAACGAAACATTTTAATTGCATGTACTGTTCAGTAAGGATTGGCTTTTCAGAGTGGAAGGGTCAGATTCAGATTGTCCTTCCTTGTTAAATTCATGAGAGCTGGGATTTAGGGTTGTGCTCTGACTCATCTCTCCACTTATTAAATGGATAACCTTGTTAAATTGGAAGAACATAATCCCAGTCATCTGAGACTCGCAGTGCATAAAACAACTAACTACACACATGATTTTCATCAGAGCCAAACCTCCCAATGCTGCAAACATCAAACCCATCCTAAATAGGATTTGCATCCATGTCCTGTTAAGAAAAGCATTATTTTCTTTCCAGTCTTATTACACAGACATAAACAGTAATATTTCACTGGGAATATCACAGCAAAATTAAATGGTGGAACACTGAGTAAATTTTCTAACAGTTCATTGACTTTTTGGAAGAAAGAAAATAATTTAGTATGCCTGCATGGTAGCGTTCATGGGAACAAACTGTCAGTAACTTCAGAGCGACTGTACTCGAGGTCAGTCACTCCATCTAAATTCTTTAGACTTCTCTAACACAGTTTCTTCTGGACCTGGGCTGCATAAAACATCAGGGCCAGCCCAGCAGTTACAAAGCCTGCAGGACGTGCTGCCGGGGGCGAATGCTTCTTTGACGTGCCTCCAAAGCCTTGCGGACCACCACCGCAGTGCTTCTGAAGGGAGTGAGGAGACAGATTCAATAAGACTGTGCAACCATGCAAGCTTTTAATCCATGAAGACATGAGGCCTCTTTTTATCACCCATCAAATTTAAAGTGCCAGGAGCTTTAATTATATTAGGCAATTATTTTGGTGGTAACGTTCATGCAAAAGCAAGTTTCTGCACTAATGAGACAACATGAAGAGAATATAAACAGGGTGCTTCCAAGATTGATGAAGTTTTATGCAGGATTTTCTCACGCTTCACACAGCCGATGCAGCCCGTGCACGAGCGGGAGGGAGCGCTCAGCTGCCAGACAGCATCTCACACCTTGCCAGCTGGTATTTTGGAGCAACACTTGTGCCTGCTATTGGGGTTAGAAAAAAAAAACCCCACGAACATACAGTTTATTTGTGCTGAATCACTTCTAAAACAAGTCTGTGTTCGGTGGCTGTTGCTAGACAGAAACGCGGAGCTGCGGACGGTGCCGCAGTGACACAGGCGGGCGGATAAGGGAGAGGAGCACTGCAACGCTGGTCGCAGGGTCCCGCGCACGGCCAGGCCACACGTTTGCTGTTTCTGGGCAAATACAGATCAACGCTGACAGGAGATCAGACATGAAGACTTACCATAGACCTCATCGGTTCTCGCTGTTATTAAAAAAATGAAATATTAGTACCAGTGAGAGGGGAATCAGACCTGTTGCTACCGCTCACTGGAAGGCCAGGACAGCAGGCTGTGGCAGACGCCGCTGCCGCCTGCGCACCGAGTTATTTCTTCAGGGCGGGAACCGTGCGAGGGAGCGCCACTGCTCACTCCTCTCCTTCATGTCGCCGTTATTTTTAGCACTCGGAGGCTTTTAACACGCGGCGCAGCAGAAGGCCTCTCTTCCCACCCCGCCCGGCGGGACCAGCCCGCAGGCCCGGGCAGCGCCGCTGTGAGGGGGCTCCGGAGGCGGGAGCGGGCCCGCGGGAAGGCCCCGGCTCTCCCCCGGCCTCACGGCAGCGCCCCCGCCCTTCCCCGAACCCCCCCGGCGGGACGCGGCCCTTCCCCTCGGAGGGACGCCGCCTCCCGCGGCCCCGGCCCACCCGGGAGGGCGACGCTCCCCTCACGGCCCTGCCCGCCCCCTCGCCCGCC
Organism: Gavia stellata; assembly: GCF_030936135.1. Taxonomy (NCBI): domain Eukaryota; kingdom Metazoa; phylum Chordata; class Aves; order Gaviiformes; family Gaviidae; genus Gavia; species Gavia stellata. Next base: position 2,625,973 of record NC_082601.1, on the reverse strand, counting down.
GCAGGCACTTGCCATGGCCGTCGCTCCGCCGAGGTGGGGCGTCCGGGGGAGGGGGCAGAGGGCGGCTGCCCCCCGAGCGCCGCCCGTCCCCGCGCCTCCGCCGCAGGGCGCCCTCGGCGGGGAGCGGGAGGGCTCGGCCGGCCCCTGCCCAGCCCGGCCCGGCGGCGAAACTGAAAGAGAAACGGCGGGCCCCGCGTTCCGGGAGCCCCGCGGCGGGGGGGGCCTCCTCCGCGCCGCCTCCCGCCGGCAGCGCACCGCCGGCCCCGCGGCGGGGAGGCCCGAGGGGCAGCGGTACCCCGATTTTCACGATTAGTGGCAGGAGCTCCCCGATATCCAGCGACGCTGCCTCGCAAGGCAACGCACCCCGGCTGGGGTACCCGGTCCTGCTCGTCCTTCTCCCACCTCCCGATACTCCCTCACTGCGTCCCCTCGGCACAGGGCTGCACAAGCCAGCCCCACGCCTGGCAAGGCACGCACACGCACACGGCAGATCAAAAGCTGTACTGAATATGAACAGCCACCGTGGCATCTGAACGGTCCCAGGCCCAGGGCTGTCCAACTGACTCGCCGTGAGGTTTGGCTCATGGTGGAAGCTGCGGCTATGAAAATCACAGAATCACAGGATCACTACGGTTGGAAAAGACCTGTCAGATGATCAAGTCCAACCACCACCCCAACCCCACCATGCCCACTAAACCATGTCCCGCAGTGCCACGTCCACACGTTCCTTGAACACCTCCAGGGATGGGGACTCCACCACCTCCCTGGGCAGCCTCTTCCAGTGCTTCTCCACTCTCTCAGTAAAGACATTTTCCCTAATATCCAGCCTGAACCTCCCCTAGTGCAACTTGAGGCCATTTCCTCTTGTCCTGTCACTTGTCACTTGGGAGAAGAGACCAACACCCACCTCCCCACAACCCCCTTTCAGGCAGTTGTAGAGAGCGATGAGGTCTCCCCTCAGCCTCCTCTTCTCCAGACGGAACAACCCCAGCTCCCTCAGCCGCTCCTCATCAGACTTGTGCTCCAGACCCCTCACCAGCTCCGTCACCCTTCTCTGGACACGCTCCAGCACCTCAATGTCCTTCTTGTAGTGAGGGGCCCAAAACTGAACACAGGATTCGAGGTGCGGCCTCACCAGTGCCGAGTACAGGGGCACGATCCCCTCCCTACTCCTGCTGCCACACCATTTCTGATACAGGCCAGGATGCCGTTGGCCTTCTTGGCCACCTGGGCACACTGCGGGCTCATGTAATGTAAATGTAAATGAATGTAAATGAATGTATGTAAAGTAAATGTAAAGAAAATGTAAAGTACCTGCATGTACCTGCACTCAAAGATAACTTCACGCCAGTATGTAGAAAACAGGATACTGCCCCTCATAGAAACACCACCTAAATTCTGTAGTCTTGTTTTTCATCATTAAAACTGTTTTCCAGCCTTTATGTGGCACCACTATTGCTTTCAAATTTAAACAGTATAATCAATTCATCAGAGAGAAAACCGAGACATTTACCAATACTGATTGTCTTAAAACATTACTAAAAATCTCCTTTTGACTTTATGTACTTAAAACCTGTAGCTTCTCAGTACTCCCACATGCTGTGATACCTTATGAGAATTTTAAACTTTTTTGAGGATTTACTTCTCAACATTTATCAGTGAGGTAGAGTTAAAATTCATGACATTTTTTTACCTTCATCAGGTTTTCCCCCCCTTTCTTTTTAAGGCATGGTCTTACCATCATTTTAGGACTGTTACATGCAAAAGCACGCAATCTCCACAAATACTCCAGTACTACTACTTTTTTAATTACTATTTCATCATTGTCAGGTAATCAATCCATGCCTTTGCATGCACTAAACAGTAAGAGGTGCTACAGTCCCATGTATCTCACCCAACAGTACATTCAGAATCAACTGTGGTGCTAGCAGCCTTTTAGTTTCCCATATTCAACTGCATCTATTGCCTATTAACAGTTTCTCTGGAATAATAATACCTGAGGTCTATTTCTAGTGCTCTTCTTGCACTAGCTTGGTGCATTGGCCTTCTTCTGCCTAGTAAGATGTCAAATACTATGAAAATAAGTTATTTTCAATGTTAGACCCATGCTACTTTGAAGTTAAGATTACTGTTGCCAAACTATTTCAGCCCCCAAGGGTAGCAAATAAAAAGGACCACAGCAGAAAAGGAAAAGCATTCCTCCTTGGAAAAGAAATCCTCCTCTGAGTTTGCATTTCCATTTTATTTCAAAGATCTTTTAGAAGGAGAACTGGAAGGATGAGCTGGAAACAAAAGGGGGACTTTACACGCTGAAAAAAGCAGTTCACCCTAAACTCTCTATGCCTTTTTCCAACTGACCCCTCTCTACACACCCTCCCAGAGCCAGCAGTCACACGCAACAAAATAGATACCTCAGACACAGCGTTCACCATCAGACTGTTTTCCCAGCATTGTTACAAAGCAATCTGTTCTAGATAAAGAATCATCTCAATTCTGAACTGTAATATTTTAAAGTAAGCAATATCATGAACAAAAATGAGGAAAAACGTGATTGTAGAAAAAAATATTAAAACCAAACAATAAAACAGGCTATTAACTTATCAGTAGCTCAGCAGAATTTGCATCAGATCCTAGGAGAAGTAACAGCATTTCGACAGCTAAAAGCGGTATTACTGCTATGGCATTTCTTAATAAGGTGAAATTTCTTGACTAAATCTGTGGTGGTTTTGCACTCTCCCTTTTTCTATTATAATTTTATCACTAATTTGATAATGCGTTTTTATGAAATTACAGGATAATTCTTTCAGGTATTTGAGTTACGGTGGCACACAGCAACCTCAGCAGGACTGGAGTTGTCAGAGCTACCTTCTGAAGCTATGGCACTTGAAAAAAGCAGGTCTGTAAAGACGCTTTTGATTGGGATTACATACAGCTTTTGTAACCAAAATGTAAGAAGGAATAGATTTATTCCACTTTGGAGTATGCGACCTAGCTAAAATTTGCAAGGTACAAAATCTGCAAATTTGCAGAAAGCGATCTTAGGTTAAGTTTCAAGTGCTGGTAAAGGCTTTTTCTATGACTTCAATCAGGAACCTCTGGAACACCAAGCAGTGAGTTTTACTGAATTTCTATGTGAAGTCTGTGCCGATACACCAATCAGAAAGACAGGGAGTTCCTCTTTTTCAGATATAAATTTCAGAACATTAAAGTACAATGTCTGCATAACTTCCTATGCCTCTGTTGAAGCAAAAACTCAGAACTTTGTGACTTCAGTCTACAATTTTCTATACGGCATTTTAAGTATCCTCCTCAAAATAAACCCATGTTACTCCTTTCGATACATATTTGATTTTCTCTATTTCCCCACCACCATTACTAGGCTTCTGAAAATGAATTTCAATCATGTCCTGTATGCTTTCCTCATCATCTTCCATCTCTTGAATTCCTTTCAACAGAATGGTCTTCTTAGAAATCCCACAAAAGAGCTATTGAGGAAAGAAAGACAAACCTGTATTACACATCAGCTGTTGCACGTACACCCAAAGTAACTGACAGATTCTGGAAATAAACATATCTCTGATCAGGTATGGCTAGGACCTTTGATTACATTTTAAGACTCTGGACAGTGTGGTATGTTTCTGTCACGGAAAATAGCAGGAGTTCCGAACTCTATCACACACTACCGAGTTGAACTGGCAATGCACCTAGCCTCCTTAGCTGGTGTGACCTACACTCCTCACTGCACACACACACACTGGATTTGGGGATCTCTGATGACTCTGGACAGCATCACTCCATAAAAATCCATGCCAATACATCATACACACCTGCAAAGAATGCTGTTTTATCTCATAAACGCACACACTCTAGTCAATGCTTTAATTATAAAGGCCTGATTATATACACAATACTGACTTGATTACAACCTTTTCATACAAAGTAAAAGACTATTTCAGTGAGAATATGATAAGCAAGCAGACTAGCGTTACAGGAAAATAAGTCATTATTTGGGTTGAATGAATGAATGAAAAAAATGAAAGCGCAAATGTTTCATAGAAGAACAAGGGTCTCTGCTGAGTCTATCAACAAGGCCTCTCATTAGGGATGAATATGACAGTGCTTTGTGACTCGGAAAAACATTGTTGTGTCTACTATTAACCTACTTCACTTCACAAACAATTCCGGATCTGCCTCCTGTCTAGCACAGACATTATGGTAAGAAATGATATAATGTGATCAAGGGAAGACACGCACACCCTTTTAAAATAAATTATAGCTTTCACACTCCCAAACATAAGATTATCAGCAGAGCAGCATATTGCAGACTCACACTTGCTATTAAGTTTCACGAAGTGCATGACACAAAAGCTTCTGCAGTCCTCAGAACTGAAAATTCTGCCCTTATCTCATATTTCCCCGTATCTCTGCTATGTAGGAGTTAGCCTGGACTAGATTCTTTTACCTGAAATTTTTCCAAATGTATGTTGGTGTGTGGGGACACAGAAAGCCGATAGCATCTTCCATTTACAAAGAAAGGATATTTAGTACATCTCACAAAGCTGTTAGCTGCTGTAACGGGGAATGAGAAAAAGAGGAGTAAGAGTAATATAATCTAAAATGCATTTTGTAAGCATATCAAAAAACAGACTAATCTTTCTTATACGGATTTAGAAACTAATATATGATAGCACACTTGTAGATTCTTCGTATGCATTTTGAAAAAAGTTTATCTGGCATTTCCAAAAAAGCAAAATCATTAAATACCCACAAAAGCTTCTGAAATAAATCTAAAGCAGCTGCTCTAAATGGATGTGGCTCCACTGATCTTCATAGAATTTCATACAGTTGGGCAATCTGAATGTCTGTCTAACTTCATTGTCATGAAACAAGAGCTAAAATCAAACACATTTTCCTAATTTTCTTTTTGCAATATAAGTGTCTAGCAATGCAAAGAAAAAATGGGCTTTTGACAAAGAAAGAAATAAAGCTCACAAGCTGCGTATCGGGTCATGTTTGATGAAAAAGGAGTATGATGAAATACCGCTTTTTTTACAACATGTGGGTGAACCCACATCTTCTCCTGTGGGAAGAATTTGCTACGTTCAGTGGTTAAGTTAACACAGAGTGTAATATGGAACGGAATGTAATGCAGAATGGACAATATGGCCTGTACATCTAGCTAACAAAATATTACATACTATACCTCCAGGTCCAAGGAATGTAATAACAGCTGTTCTAGACTGCTTGTCATAGTTCACATTTTCTACTTCTCCTCCTCCTCCCTGTTCAGATTTGTAGAAATTCAGCTCTAATTTGTCTCTCATCCAGTCTTCAGGAATGGATAGGTCAGGTACTTCTGAAACGTTGATCTTCTTTCCAGAAATAGTGACATGGAGCTAAAAAAATAATTTTTTTGTGTACTTTGTGACTGAAAACACGCAAAAAAACCCCGAACCTAAAGCTTTCTAAGTACTGCAAGTTGGTATCTTCATAGTTTCATATTTCAGTTGATTACCTCAAATTTGATTCCCATTTCAGGCGTAAAAGGCCGCACTCTCACATCTGCTCTTTTGTTGTCCAGGTTCACAGTATGCTTATCCATTTTTTTCAGTTTCTGGGCAACTACGGAAAATCACAAGTCTTCAGATATGAAAAGCCTTGTTAAAGGCTTATAAAACAAAAACTATTCCCCAGTCTCTTACGCGAAATCTCCTTTTGTATCAATAAAGGAGAAATAAATAAGAGTTAGGCAACCAGATCCCACTATCCATGTGTTCAGGCATGTCTATTTCCATAAAATCTCACTGGTTATAGACAACAGGTAAAATATTATACTATCTTTAGAACAGTAAAGTATAGTAGAATCTTTATGCTGTCAAAAGGTGCTCTCACTGTACCAAACATTAATCCTAGCCTTTTCGTATTTCATTTAAAATATTCTTGTACGAAAACCACATCACTACCAGCTGCAGAGAATGCCTATTAGCGGTGTTACATTTTATCTGAAAGAAATGAATCGGACACTAGCTTTGTATCTGGAATATACTTGCGTAACGGAGTTACCCACCAAGCAGGCCCAGCCAGACTGCCTGCAGGCTCCTTGCAGGCAGGTACCAGGCTGTCCAAACAGCAGGCATCTCAGTGGGAAGCAGGAAAGTTACAGAATGCACCATCCCTCTGTCATCTCAGATCTACCCATCATCTGATGGGTACCCTCAACCAACATAACCACTGTCAGAATAAGGTACTGCCCAGAGTAAAGAAAATAATCAAATTCTGCTGTCAAAACATTTTGAATCATTCTTGACAATACTCTGTGAGGTAGAAACATATTCCCAATTTCAAATACTGAGTATTGTTTGTATTAGCTGAGAGCAGAAATCTGGTAACCCAACAAAAACATGCAGAGTGCTTGCAAGGATTTTCTTCTACTGATTAGTATCATAATAGTGAAATGTTCTCTGTGTATTCTTTCTTTGGCTGTTGATTTTTTTTTCCAAAATGTTTATGTAAATCTTTTCCTTGTGGCAATGAAATACATCAGAGACATGAATTTTATACTTAAAATATGCATCATACCTTCTTCATCTTCAAAAGTAAGCAGTGCCTGGTTTTGATTCAGTCTGAATGGGATTTTTGTAGTTACACCAAAAACACAGTGAGTGTTCATATCTGGACAACCATCCCTCGTGTCTTCCATGTGAGAGAACTTCATTTTCATTGCTGCTACCTTTTTTTTAATCTAGTATTTTAGAACCAAGATAGGAAAAAAAATCTTTTCTGTAATTTATTGCAGAACAGAAAAATGAACAGTCATCTTTCCTTGAAGTGCTACATAGATTTTTGGTTTTTAAAGTCTAACAGTCAAGCAGATTCAACTCATGGCTGGTAAAACAGGTGTAACTCTTCTAACTAAACTGACCAGTTGTACTTGTCTATTCCTGGGATTTTTGTCAATGAGGTGGCTTGTTTTTTTCCCCTTGATTAACTTTGACCTTAAACGGTAAAAATTCAGTTGAAGTTCACAGGGATTTCCACCTGCAGAATTAGAATACTTTTGGTATCTAAAATTTGCAAAATGCAAATATCAGAGTCATTTGTGTTGCCATTTATTTTTGCCTAATTGCATCACTGCTCTACAGCAATGGCAAGTCTGCTAATAAACAGCCTTGTATGTTGCCATCTTAGTAAAAGAGAGAAAAATATCCAAGTATTTTATAACTAGGATAGATTAAAACGGTTCGTGAAAATGTTTGTTAGGAAAGGCTGCTTTGATAGCCTTGAGGGAGTTTCAGGCAACTCTTTTTCTCCCCTTCACGTAATTATTTCAAAATAAAACCCCGTGTAGAAGAAAAATACGTTTGTGTCAAGATAAAATAACCAGAATAATTAAAGCATTCCTGCCACCTATCTTCAAAACTAGCATCTTATCTATGAGCCCACTTTCTTTCCATTTCCTCTGCTGCCAATGGAAAGAGAGACACTCTTCCGAAAGATAATTCAGACACGGGGTGTAGGCCCCTGTTCACACTGAATCTCAGTCTAGAGAAGCCTTGCCCTGTCCAATGGCTGCACAGGAGGCTGGACTTAATTGACATCTCCTACACGTAGAAATGTAATTTAGAAAGCTAAAGCTAATATTGTAATATTGTTAACATTAAACAAGGCAATACTTGGAGAGAGTTTCAATCTCTGTATAAACAAAAAACGATCACTGTTTTCATTTTACTGTAAACTCCCCAATTTTGTTCCAATTCGGAATGAAACAGGTTTTTAAAAACTAAGATTTCCACAAGGCAAGTTCCAATTTCTGAACACCTCAGAATCTGCAGCAGTTTCACCAAAAGACACTTTGGACCCTGAGTTCAAATCTATTCAGTATCACTAATATTTATCTGGCTGCAAATTGAGTTATTTCTGATTTGGAGTAACAAGAGAAAGACTATAATCAAGTCAAGCTCAATATACGCTAAAATAAATGCTACATTTGCCATATAATGGACATATTCCCTGTCTTCCACCCTCTTCCCCAAGAAATATAAAATGAGAGTACTTGAAAATTACTAATGCTATGTGTATTTTTTATTTCAGTGTCTTCCATTTTACAATTTTCTGCTTGTCTTCATTCCTCTCATGTTTTCAATATCTCACATACTTGCTTCCGTATCCTTAGCCTGCTTCACATTATCTTGCCAGGTAAAACAAGAAAATAAAACTTCAAGCTGTATTTTATATTGAAATCAGTAGAGGTTCAAATGCTGAACAACTGGCCCCAATGGTCTAGAATTGACAAAATAAGAACGTGCCCTTCCAAATGACAAATTGCAAAATATTTCAAACTTTACCTGACCATCCCGCGAAAGCACTGAACTACATTCTGCAAGGTCTTCTTTGAGTTTTTGAATCTCTCTCTTCAGCTCAGCGTTTTCTTGGTTGAGTACATCGAGTTCTTTCTACAGCCCAAAAAGTATTAAATGCAAAATTAAACACATAGAAGATAAAAATACTTTTCAGCAAAATCTGTAGACATTAGAAACTGTTTCAACTTTTAATTATTCTACATTACAGCCATGCACAATACATTTTTTGCATAGTTTTAACTATCCGCAAGGTAAATTCACTCACTGAGGAGCAGTTTCAGTCAAAGTAAATTACAGTAAGAGGGTTTTTGAAACGAGGCATTAGTGTTTCCAAGCACATACAGTGTACCATAGATTGCACAGTGCCTTCCATAGTTATGTCAGTTCCTTATACATGCAAGGTCAGACCCTATGTCAACACACAAACACTTTATTTTTTGTACCACATGAGATCCTAGGAACTGTTACTCCCTTTTCTGGAAAGTTTACCGGGTGAGGACAGTTTCTGACACACTCCTGCTCTTCCCTCTTTATACTTCTTTGGCAAGGAAGAGGGAACACCTCTTCTACCTCTTATCTGCTACGTACTTCCTCCACACCAATGAATCCTAAATGGCCATAAAGCCCATGTAATTAAACCCAGTATTTCCTGGACAGGGAACACAACAGAATGAGAAGGAAACACAGCAGATGTAGTCAGCTCCAGCCATACGCAATTAGAAGATGGTTCGTTTAAAGTCATTAACCACTCAAGACATTTAGACCAGTTCCCGTCGGATGAAGACAATGTAAAACAAAAGCCAGATTATGATAATGACCTCTTCTGGCTATAAAATCCAAACATTTATGACTGGAGAACCAAAACCAACTTTCAGAAAATCTCATGCCAACCTGAATGTACTTAACCTATTAATTTCTCTCACTGAAACCACCTCCTTGACAGCCTGTGGAAACTTATCCTATTACTGTACCAAGGACTGCACATGGCAATGAACCAATGAGTTCTAGAATCAATTCGTTCTAGAAAGAAGAGCCCTCTTCGAAAAGGTTCTGGCTCTTGCCCAGCTCGTTCTCACTTAAGAAATGCTAATCCCTTGGGTGCTGTAACATCTTATAAGGCAGGCTGGGAGTTGACAAAGCAGTGCAATCAACCCATCCAATTTTATCTGCAACACACAAAACTGAAACTTGTCAAAATAGGTCTCAGTTCCAACATTACCATAAGACTTACTTTATTGCACTGGTTCTTAATCTGCCAGTGAAAAACTATCTGTAGAACATTATAGTCATATAGTCTGCAAACTGGTAAAGCCGTTTAAACTGAAAAGGAAATATTAGTCTTATTTTCTCTAATCAACACCTCCTTCACAACTCCCCAAATACTAACAGCTATGAGTAAGCTTTCTCCATACCTCATGGGTGTCCCTAAACATACTAATGTCCTTATGCTGTTTCTCTTGAAAGTCCTTTAGCTTCATCAGCTCCTCCTCTGCTTTAGCACACTCTTCATCAGCCCTTAATTTACAGAGAAGAAGGTCAACTTTTGCTTTTTCAGCTTTTTCAACTCTTTCCTGGATAGTAAAAAGAAGAAGATTTTTAATTTTTTTTTCTTCCACGGGAACAAACAAAACCTTAAGTAAGCCCTTTATATTTATTTATTTTTAACACTTTGGATAAATATTTCTCTTAGATTTACAAGTGTAGTTACCACTGAAATCAACACAAGCATCTACCATTGAAGAATAGAGAGGAAGTTAGACAAACATGTTAGAACTGGGGGAGAGTTGATTTCATTTTCGGATGGACTCAAGCATCTTTCAGCTAATTTTCACGCTTCTACGTGCTTTGTAGAACTTGCCTTCCATTTCTTCAGTTCTTCTTTAAGTCTTTCCATCTCATCTTCTGGTGTGCCAAAAGGGTCAGGGGTTGTCATACTCTGGAGAGAAAAAAACAGGCACACACAGGTTATCTCCTCCATTAGGCAATAACTGAGACAAACCAAACAATTCAAATGAGTCTTCAAAATAAAAGAAAATGAACCCTCTGCAGCTGGATGAAGCATTTTGCCAGGGTAGTTTTCAATGTATGTCCACTAATGAAAGTCCAGTGTATCTTGCCTGTGTGCCCATTTGCTGTTTTTCTCCAATTATGCAGGCAAGATATGTGGCGAGTCAAACATTTTGAGAGACCGATTGTATTTAGTAATTAAATCTTACTAGAATCTGCATGCCAGAGGATAGCATATACCACATAATTTTTTAAAAATGCATTTAAACCCATAGGCCCAATCATTGAACTATTTTAATGGCTGGACAGGACAAAAATCCAAGAAAATGGACCCTGGTCGTAATAATTGTCTGCTAACTATCCAACTGAAAATATTCACAGGCTAATATTTTGATAAATAATAAAAGCAAGTTGTCTCTATGTTCTTCCACAGGGAACTAAGCCCCTCAAACCCACAAATGTTTATCTATATGCTTTCTCAGCAGTTCCTCTAAGAGAATGTATAAAGAATATACAGGCCTAATGAGAAAAAGATTTCAAAACGGGATGCTTCCAAGCTCAGGGAGATTGGACAATAAAAGGTAACATCAAGCAGGAGGGAGGTGATAAAAGAAGCATTTCAGAACTTAAGTACGTCAGGTTCACAAACTGGAACTACGACTGGATAAAGCCCAAGAAGAGAGAAAATCTTCTCTGTTCTGTTTTGTTTCTATGGCTGCAATATTCTGCAGAAAAGAAAAAAAAATCCAAAGAGACCTGCTGAAACAATCCCTCCCTTTTACTTAAGATTACATAAAAGTTGAATGTGAACCATGAAATTTAGGCATGGAAAAGGTCTAAATTAGATAGTCTCGTCAATTCTCTTGGTAATTCTGGGTATTTCCTAAAAACAATAAAATACAAAATAATTTTTTCCACTACCTTGTCCAGTTTCAAATGCCTGTTAAGCAACAGGGAAATCCCCATCTGCGTATAACTTAAAACTGGAAAAAAATTCCTTCGCTCAAGCCACTGAGTGCAGGAAAGCAGAAGGATGCACGTGCCACAGCTGGAAGCTGATAAGAAAGAATGCCTGTTTTTTACTGAAAAATGGTCTAAGACAACAGTTTTCAACTCGAAAGAAAGAAAAAAGTAACAAGGAAAACACAAGAAATCCCAGGGAAAGTCCCATCCAAACTACTTGCTGCACTGCAAGAACTGAATCAAGGGAGGTGCCAGGAAAAAGGAAATTCCCCTAAGAAACCTCCACAGAGACAGATGAGCAAGCAAGGTAGGAGAGGAAAATTCTAACAGAATCTGTAATGCAGACACTTTGGAATGGGACTCTCCCTATGGAAACAGGAGGTGGGAATGAGGAATGTCCAAAGTATTAAAGGATGGAAGAAGGTGAGACAAGACATTTCAGAAGCACTGTCCTAGCAGCCCAAGCACGAACCTTCATTCAGAGATACTATTGTTAAATACAGATTTTTCCAGGTAGCACATCAGGAAATACTTACAAAACCATTATCTTTTAAAGATGGCAGGGGACTTGGTAAATCCATTGAAACCTGAGGGAACAGGGAAAAAAATTACAACATTGTGTGTGTATTAGGTTTTCTTTGCAGCAGAATAGAATACCAGAATGGAATACCTGAAGCTGTGTTGGGCTAAAAGAATTTTTAAATGTAAATGTTGTGTCCTTTTATAAGCAAAAGTGATATATATTGGATATCTGAAGCCTCCTTCCTTACTACCATAAAAGCCAGAGACATGTGTGAAGCATTCTACATTGCACAACTTAATTTTTCAGTCCTGAAACTTACGTACTTACCTTTACGTTATTTTTGTACCGTTACACACAGGCTTAACGTCCTGTATGCTCTGTGCTTAAGAGATATAACCCTTAAACCTAACACAAATGAAAACACTTCCTTTACACAGCAGGTAATGTAAAAGCTGGAATCTGTTGCCACAACATTTCGTGGAGACAGATAAAAAGCAGTTTAGTCAAGTTCATGAGCCACTGATCCACAAACAGATGCTACGACGCACAGGTTCCCAAGCAAATCTAGCTTGTGAATGCCGGGGCAAGCGCAAGGGCTTCGCACCACGGGTTAGACCCTCTTTACGCAGTGTGGTCTAACAACTGCCAAGGCCCGGGTAGCAGGCAGCCCAGCATCCTGAGCCGGCTGGACATTTCTGACACTCTCACCTGAGAATTCTGAGCTTGGTTTTTACCCAACACCACCATACCTGCTCCATCCAACAAGGAGGCTTGAAATTGAGGTTCATGATCCAGGAATCCCTTTCTGGTTTGCGTTAAGTAACCGAAATTCACTGACTTAGTTACCGATTCCTGATTAAGGAAAGTTAAAGCAGCATAACTGAAAAACATCTTTGCTTGGCTTCTCCACAGGATAGCCCAGCCAGCGGCAGAGAGGCCCGTCTCCGCGCCGCCATGCTTTCCTTGGTGGTCTGGGGGACCGAGAACAGGGCTGACGGCCGCACTGGAAGCTCTAGCAGCCCAACCGCCCGCACTAGCCCCTCGCCTCCCCGGGCGAGGCCAGGGAAGTGCCTTCCCCTCAGCCCTTCCTGCGCGGGGAGGCCGCTCCCAGCCCGGGGGCTGCGCGGAAGGCCGCACCCGGCCGAGCGCCGCGAAGAGCCCGAGGCTCGCTGCCCCGCCAGGCCGAGCACCGGCAGCCGCCGGGCGGGAGACAGGCGGCCTCCCCGGGCTGAGGGCTCAAGCCGGAGCTCACACAACTTACAGCCGGAAAAAGCTCCGGAGCGGAGGCGTTTCTGGGGTGGCAGCCGCGGGTCCCTGCGGAGGCAGCTGGCCGCGCTCCGACGCGTACCCCCCGCACGGCGACAGGTCCTGCGCAGCGCCGCGGCCCGCAGCCCCGAGCCGGGCTCCCCGCAGCCCCTCCGGTCCCTGCCCGGACACTTCCCCGCGGCGACCGGGGCCGCCCGCTTTCGCTTTCGCTTTCCCCGGCCCTGTCACCCTCAGGAGGCGGTGGCGGGGTGCCCGGCCCCGGGTCCCCGCGGGCGACGCCGCTCCTCTTCCTCCAAATCACGTGGAGGAAAGCGGCGCCCTCCTCCGCCGCCTCCTCGGCGGAGGGCAGCGCGGCGGCCAGACCCCTCCCGCCCTGCCTTCGCCCGCCGAGGGGCGGGAGGAGGGCGGCCGGGTTGCGCGTCCCACCACCCCTCAGCTGACAGGGCCTCGGCTGCGGAGCCCCGGGGCATCCCTGGTAAATAGCCCGTGGGCGGCCCCGCACGTAGTGTCCTGCAGAAACTGGGAAAACCCCGGAAAAGGTAGGGAGCGGGTGGGCTGGGAAAGGCCGCTGGTTGCTGTGCCTTCAGGGAGGGCACGAAGCCTTCAGGTCGGCCATCACCTCCCTTCTGTTTCACCTTTTTCACCCATCTCTTAACTTGGCTGGAAGATTATGGTTTGGCCTCTGGGTTTTTCTGTGAAGTAAAGTGACTAAGTCTTGGTGTCCTCTAGCTAATTCCAGTGAATTTGTTTCATTTATTTATTTGTTTGTTTGTTTTAAACCACATTCTCTGGAATCACGTGTTTGTATTATAAGGAATAGGTCACCAGGCTGTGGCAAAATGCGTAAAACATTCAGAGTCAGAAAGACCCTTTGCTGATGGAGGTGCCGCATTAAAGAAAAGAATTTCTGGAAAAACAAGCGGCAGGCGGTGGCCACGCAGCCCCTTCCCTGGGGCGGCAGCAGCCCGCCATCTTGGAGGGAGCCCGCCATCTTGGGTCTGGGGGATGGGGTGGGGCCCTGGGGCAGGGGGTGGCAGCCATCTGTCATCAAGCAGAGGGCTTCGTCCTCCGTCCAAGAGACACATGGCTGATTTATAAACCCTTCCGTATATAGAGTCATAAAAATGATCCATGGCAGATGCACCTAGAGTTGGGCAACAAAGTCATTGATGGGCAGACTATAGGCAATGCCACCTTCATTCTGCAGTAAGTGTTTAAGGTCTCTGAGGTTTTTTCAAGTCCTCTGGCTGGCCATAGTGTGTGCTTGGTGAGTTGGATTGGAGCACCAATGTGACAACTACCTCCTATCGCCCCTTCACAAAAAAGCCCCGTCTTTGGCCAGATCAGTTCCCAGATCTGTGCCCACAACTGCTAGTGCCAGCACAGGGAAAGAATGGGAGGAGAGCTTCAGCATGCGTGTGACAGCCTAGAGAAGTCATGAAATGTGACTGACTCACGGTTGCAAACGTTCGCCATGTTAGCCAGCGGGCACTCATTTTCTCAAGAGATTTCAGGGAAGAGCTTCTTCAGGGAATGAAAAGCTTAGATTTCCATGATGATCAGTTCGACGAAGAGAAAGCACTGGCTCCTCCTGGAAGGGGAGGCTAAAAGGCTTTGGTTACTGAATGATCCTTCATGTAGGTAACTAAAGGAAAGAGTCTCTTGTGGATCCTGAGAGAGCTGGTATGACTCACGTCCTCATGTAGATTATGTTGCTAGGACAGACTGTTGCTAGGACTTCTCGTGATGGGAGTTGTCTGGTGGTACGTACAAAGCATGGGTGGGTGAAAGAAAAGTGCCACAGTCATCTTTCACTAATAGCTCTTGGATTCAAGAGCAGACAATGCATCCAAGATTGTAGCCAAGCAGTCAGACACAGCTGATTGAATTCAAGACTTACTATCTATTTAGATACCCATAATAGATGCATTGCAGTCATGAACAAAATTTGGGCAATGTCTATGTCCTAGGCCAAGAAAAAAAGAAAGCATATTGCTTTCAGGTTTCCTTTAAAACTAAGCTGACTGATCTTTTAAATGTTACCCTCAAAATTGCAAACAGACTTGTAGTCATTGGCCAAAGTATTTTGTATGGTTAGCAGTCAATCAGCACTGACTGTTAAAGAAATTAATCCTCAAAAATTCAAAATATGCCAAATAGTTGGAGAAAGAGCAGAAGCTGACTTTGTCACTTAGCAGATGTGGACTTCTACTTTCAGAGGAAAGCAAGAGGAGCTGGATAGCAGCGAAGCGTTGCAGTGAAATTGGTTGGACTTTGCGTGCACACTTGAGGAGGCCTGTGCAAAAGCAGCCAGATCGAGGTTTTCAGAACTTTTGCTTTCATTGGCTATACAAAGGGAATCTTGGATTGCACCCTGCTTGGCTAGCAATTGCCTTGTGCCACTGAATTCAGTGGGATTTTTACCCATGGGGTAATTATTATAGCAGTTTCAAATGTCCTTATCTGTTTTTTAAGAAAAGTGGATGAAGCTATGACCCTGTATTCGAGATATTTTTTAAATTATTTTCTGCCTTGACAATGGATAACTATGTTTACTATTGCTTTATAAACACAAAGTTGGTTACTAATGAGATGAGTAAAAGGGAGAGGTTTAGCTGGAGTAGCCAGGGAGGAGGAGGTGATTTTGTTATGACCTAAGTACAGATTTTAGATTTAAATGTCAGAGTGGCAGGCAGTTCTCCAGTAACCGTGGTCATGTTGGGAAGTCACTGCTGATCTGAGCGAGCCTTATTTCTCTAAACTCCAGCGAATGCAGCACTGCTAATCTGTTTACATGGCCTGCTTTGGGATTTGAGCTGAACAGTGTGTTTGTGCTTGTTTGGTGAAGGAAGTTTATTGGAGATACTGAACTGGGCCAAGTTCCTTAACTGAAATGGAGTTGACTTTGAGTTTATACATTAATTGATTTGTATGTGTAATGAATTTATAATGTTAACCACATATGAATGAGAGTGAAGGGAAAGACATTGATTTCATAACTCTGAAGGCTCTAGCTAAAGGGAAAAATCAAGGAGTAAAATATAGCATAGAGTACAAGAAGCTTTAAAACTCTCAGGATTTCTCTGAGCAGTCTGCTTTGATACCAACCTTGTTCTTCAGGAGTCTGAAAAACTCTTGATGAGCCTAGAAATCTGAACTGGAAACTTCAAAGGAAAACCATGACCCTTCTGGCAGCATAGGATTAGGACTCATCTACAGCAGGAAATACTCAGATTGAGGTGGAAGAAGGTTTACAGCCATAAGCTTACCTTTTATTGGTACCAAAACAATTTGACTATACCTCAGCTTCTGGACAGTAACTGTCATGGCATTACCTTCAGAGGGAGAGTATTTTGGTTCTTTTAAAGTTAGAACAGATCCAAAGAAGGAAGTAAATGGAATTTAGGTCCTTAGATCATAACTATCATCATGAAAGCCCTGCTCAGTGCCTGTCTGATCCTTGAGGTACCCTGTCTGCAAAGGACCCTTGTTCTCCAGACAGGTCTAGTAGCATCTTAATGTTGGCAGTTCTGGGTGCTTTAGCTTGATAATGCTTAGAAGCCACATTCAACCACTGAGGTGTTCTGATGGCACGTATGGTACTTTCACACTTCAGCAGGATTGTGTTCCGCAGCTATCCATCTTATTTTGTGCTTTCTATCAAAATGTGGCCAACAGAGGCATAATGATGCCTTTCCTGCTTATCTTCAAGATTTGCAGAGTCTGGAAAATGGTGCCTGCTTTTGTAAACTATTAGTGCCTGGAAAAAAGGAAATCAGATTTCAGTTTCTTCTTTAAGGACCTGCTCATGCATTCTGTCCACACGTTATCACACAAATACATTCCTTAATAAGCAGGATGCAGTCATGATTCCTGTTTATCAGTGCTTTTTTTCTGTGTTCTTTGAGAAGTTTTCACACATTCTGAAAGAGAGAACAGAGACCCCATGTTCCAGAGCAACCGGTATCCTGTGGTCAGAGCAGTGTTCCAGCAACTGGGAGAAATGGGTTTGACCCCTCTTCAGTGAACCCAGGTGTGCCAATACTTTGCACTTTGTCCAGCAGCTAGCCTGCCCAAAGGGCATGATGATTTCTGTACCACAGAATCACAGAATCGCTAAGGTTGGAAAAGACCTGTAAGATCATTAAGTCCAACCATCAACCAACACCACCATGCCCATTAAACCATGTACCACCTCCCATCCTTAGTGATCTCTACTCAGTTATTGGGAAAAAAAACCCCTACAAACCCAGGGCAAACAGAAATTTCTCCTTTCTATCCTTGGTGCAATGCCAGGCCCTGGAGAGGAGCAGATCTGAACCTTAACATTTACTGTTTTCTTAGTAACTGTAGGTGATCTCTTATGCAGTGCGCAGACTTCTAAGCAGCATCGAAAATCACCGTGATGATAGTTCTGAATCTCACTGCTGAGATACCAAAGTCTGTAGTTTGTCAAACCTTGACGTCAAAGAGACACCAAGAGCATACGGATGGTGGTGTCTCTAAAGAAGCTGTCTGGTCCACCTGTTGTTCCCCTATTCCTCCTGTATCCTGAGTCTTCATGCAGCCACATGGCAATCTAGACTGGGAAATGAACCAGCTTAAAAACTAACCTTGAACAAAGTTGGTTTTAGCTGGCTCATTTCACCAAACTAGTTCATCCTGTGGTCAAAACACATGTGCCATCCCAGGAGGGGGTGGCATGCAGCAGGGTCAGTAGGCCCAGCGCGGTTGAATAACAACTTATTTCAGTGGTGCTGCCAGCATAACATGGCTTACAGCACCCGTCAAAATATGGCCTCATTGTCTGGTGTGGCATAGGGTGCCTCAGTGATGTGGCGGAGATTCCAGATTTTGTTTCAAGGGGCCTACATTTTAGACATCACAAAACATAGTTCTTTTTTCACTCCTTTTTTCTAGCGAGGCAAGAGAGAAAAATATACCTGGCAATGACTATCCAGCACCTTTAGATGTCAAATATCTGCCTCTTATAAATGTACAGGTCCATTTCCGACACAAGCAGAATTATGAAATAAATAACTCTATACCAGTCTACATTCTTTACAGGAAGGATTCTGAAATGTGTCCAGCAAGACTTGGGAATGTTTCAGCTTCCCTAAGATGTGTGTCCCAGAACACAGTACTATGAGGCAATGCAGTGGTTTAGTAAATAGTCCCAGCACGACCGCTAGAAAGCAAACAATGAAGCAGAAATCATCTAAGATGCACGTTGTTAGGCTTGAATCACATTCCATTTCTTGGGCTATAAATCACTGCATGTTAATGAAATACTTCTTTCAAATAACGTTGTTAGTGTTTCAGTGAGGATTATTGGTTTATATAGGCAGAATAAATTCTAGCGTGCAGGCCATTTTACACTGAGAAGACGTAAATGAGAGGGAAGGGAGAGTAGGAGAGGGGGTAGCGGAGATGTGCCTGTCAGTAGTATTAGACTATGCTTGTATTTTATTTGATGAAGGAATAGAAATTGATTGTTTGTATTCCTTAGGAATAAAAAACGTTGCCTCTGAAAATTCCAGGTGTGTCGCAGGCTAACCACTGGCCGTAGCAGAGACTGTAATGGGGGGCAAAATGTTTCTTTGGTCTGCCTCTGGCCTGAATGACAGATTCTGAAATTGTCCGTGTGAAAAAAAGATCTTTTCTGTTTCTTGTCAAACTTTGTAGTCAGCAGGATTTCTGAATGAATACTCTATCAAGATAATCTTTTGGGGAATGTTTAAATAAGTGCCTTAGTCTCTGGCAATGCTTTTTGAAAGAGATTATGAGGTTTCCCCCTTCTTTTAATTTCCAAAAATTATTTAATACATACCATGCTTCATGAAAGAAACACTTACTGAGTGTAAAGCACATAAGGTCCTGTCTTAAATAGAAAGCCATGGAACAGCTGACATAAATTAAAAAGTAAATAGGCATAAGTTAAAACATGAGAATTGCTTATGCAGAGGATATCTCTGGGAAGTAAAGTAATCCCAGTATTATCTAGCTTTGGCCTTTACATATTACTGGAAAAACTCAGAACTCTAAATGGTGAAGAAAGGTCACTTTGCCTGAAAAACTGTTAATGAGAATGTAATGTATTAGGTTTAGTTTATTAACACCACTGGTTTAGTCCGTTCATCTCAATGCCCAATTCAGACAAACCCTAGGCTTTAATAAAGTAAATACTGATATTCCAAGTCTTATCTTCTGTGAGCTTTAACAAACCTAACCTAACTGGGAAAATTGTTAAGTGAGTAAAAATGAAAAGCTCACATTTTTAGAGAATGCAGCTTCTCTTTCCAGCTTTTGCTCCATCGTTCAGTCTTTTGGCAGAGCCCAAGTTGCAGAATGCTGAATAGACTGCCTGCAGATATTTGCATGTAATTCATTTTCTTCTGCCCCGTTTTTATTGAAAGGCCCAACATGAAGCCAAGGATTGACTAACGGCTGTCTCTTACTCTTCTGTGGAAATCCCACTTCCTTCTCCACAGAGGTATCTCCACAGGCAGGCTCTCCAGGGTATACATACAAGATTTCATGGGTTGTGGGTCTTTTTCTTTCCTTTTTTCTCCTTTTCCTTTTTTTTCCTTTTCCTTTTCCTTTTTCTTTTTCATTTTACTTCTTCTTTTTACTTCTTTTTATTTCTTTTTTCTTTTCTCTTTTTGTTTTTTCTTTTGCTTTTTTTTTTTTCTTTTGCTTTTTTTTTTTTTCCAAAAGAACCCAAGGTTTAATTGTTTTGGATAAACTTGTATTTCAATTTCTTTCTGTGCTCGTACACACAAAGCACTCTTTTGAAGATAGAGACACAACAGCTGTTAGCCCAGCTCATTTCCAAATGAAGTGCTACTAACTCTAAGGTCTCTGTTTAGTTTTTGCAGGTTTTTTTTGAAACGCTGTTTTTTATGCCACTGATTCTGGCTGAAGATACTTTGCTGTGTCCAGCTCTTAAATAAGTGGCTCATATTCCCTGATACTCTGGCTTACATCTGACAAGTCATCAAGGCTACATGTTAAATCAACATTAAAAATGTCTAGCGTGATGTTATTCACAGCTGAAGGCAGCCTTAGAATACAGTCTTTGAATTTGTATTCTTATTGTTTCACCACAGAAAACTTACTAACAGTTTTAGGGAGGAGAAAACTGTTAATAAATTTGGGTAGAGAACAGTTGTGGCAAGAAAGAAAATATATTGAAGGAGCTCAAATATTTGTTTCAACTCTTTCAAAGTGAAACCATTTGATTTTTCATTTCAGACATTTTGGAAAATAGCCATATTTCATAATTCATTTTTTTTAGAACCTGAAATGAAAATTAAGTACTTTAAGTCAAATCAAATAAAAAACTTTACCCCAAATCAGTCTATTTCACTAACAAAACACTTTCTATTTTGAAATAACAGACAACTTTATTCCTTTGTATCTTTTCTTCTTTGTGTTTGGCCAGCAAATAGAAAATTCATGGGTTTTATTTCTTTACTTGGATCTCTGCACAAATGTTGCTCAGTAATTACCTTTCCCAGTATGAGTGTGCAGGCAATAACAGTCTTGCATCAAAGCGTAGGATATTCAACATGTACTAAAGTTTCAGTAAGATTGGTATCATCCTAGCTGTTGGGGAAAGACGATTCATTTAGCTCTACAGCTTCATTACAGTGCTCCAAATTTGGGATATTGATTTTTTTACTTGATGCAGCTGTTAATATTCGAAGAGGACAGAGCATAGACTTCCTGGAATACCAGCCAGCTGTCCTTCTGCTTCCACTGCCAGCTTGATAGCTTTTAAAATACTCTTCTAAAGCTGAGCTGGGATTCCTGTAAGATACCTGGAGCTGTTTTGCAAACAACTGAGTATAAAAACTCATACATCTTCCACCTGTATGGAAGCACATATATGAAAAAAATGAGGACAGCTTGAGTAACAAAGAAGCAACCAAAAATTAGCCTAATTTTCATTAGGGTAATCAATTGTGGCGATGCTATCAAGGCTAGCCTTTGATTTTTTTTGTCCGCAGGTTGAATTTGTATACTTAAAGGTACTGAATTATAGACTGAAGATTCATCTTGGTTTTGGCCCAGACGCAGATCACAGTTTTGTCACTTTAATCAGCTACGCTGGGTTTGTGATAGTGCAAAGTTTTTCTAAAACTATGTACTCATGTATATACATCTTTAAGTGCAGAAACTCATACGCCAGTAAGGCACTTTCTGAAGTATCATTTAAAGACTACTTACACTGAGAAAAGAAATCCTTCTGACTTACTTGCTCGTTAGATCTGCAATAATTCCCTTTTTACCTTTTCATCTCCAAGTGGCAAGAAATTCTAATTTTCCATTTATATTCCCATTTTGATATTTTTTGCTGCGGTGCCTGGAGTGGTATTTGGTAATGCTTACTGTTGGTTCTTTCTTCGCAAGGTAAATATCAAATGAATATCAATCAATTATATTGTAAATAACAGGGAAACACAGCAGCAGCTATAATGCTGCTGAAGCCTCAGAATGACTAAGAAAGTTTAACAGCAATTACCTGGATTATTTTTATCCATTTTGGACTTGTTGTGTATGATGGTGGTTTAAAAGAACTGTAGTTCATAGTCATATTTGTGCAATTTAATTAATCTCTCCTGAAAAGGATTGCTTTGCCTATTTGAATTGTTATTTAGGAGTGAAGTATTCTAATGGCATGCTAGATGGCCCAAAACTGGGAGCTGGCAGAGTAAGAGAAGCACAGTCAGAGCATGGAAAACAAGGACAAATAAATACTATAAAAATAAAATTTGAGAAGTCACAATCTGCCAAGTGTGTGAACAAAGCAAAAGGGCACTTTCGTAAACACATAAAGAGGAGGAGGTTGAGACCACAATCGTGTAACAATGACTTAATGGAGGGATGTTACTGCGGGATAGGATAGTCTGTTTTCTTTCATAATAAGAAAAAATGATAAATAAAATATCTTAAAAAAAAAAAACTAAAGCAAGGAGAATACCAACTCCATAAAAACACACGTACATGAAAATTATCTGGGAAGGAGACAGTGGCTCACAGCCATGGGAAATGAATAAATATATAAAACACAGAATGATGAGAAGAGGAAAGTGTGATGTTATCCACAGCAAATAACTTGCTCGGTAGTATTGTATGTCAGACTGCAAAAGCTGGGGATTGCCTCTTTTATAGGTCTAGACTGTTAGCAGGTCATTCCTTTAATGAAGGTGCTGATGGTGATTGTCAGTGACTACCTAGATGAAAGAGTCCAAGCGCTGTCATTTCAGCAGCAGTAGGCATAATCCATGCCATTATAATGCCATTTCCAGCCAACTTGTGCAACTGGGCATTTCCAGGATTATGACACAATGCCAAGAATGTTGGTTAGCACCATACTGAATGCTGTCATCATGGTACTGCATGCATAAGGCAATGGTCAGAGACACCAGCTTGTTTCTCTTGAGCTCACAGGATGTGAACTATGCCCACGCATATAAGCAAATCCATAGCCTAACTCTACACAGAAGGTTAGGAAATGGGTGAAAGAGATCTAATACGTCATACTAAACAAAATAAAACACAAAAAAAGCTGGTAAAATACTGAGTCACCATGGCATTAGGAAAAGACAGAAAATTGATTTCCTCAGAAGCTGAAGCAGACAGCAGGAGGGAGGAGGGAAAATGAATGTGCAGTGGGGTAGGAAATGAGTGTTGCAGACACAAAGGGACATCTTAAGCAATGACTGCTGAGACTAATCCACTGACTATGTTATCACCATATTCATCTGTTTGGGTTTTAGAAAGGAATTTAGCATAATACTGCAAAGCAGATTAATGTGTACGGTTAGCTTTTATGGGACTGGAGGTACTGCCCTTGAACTAACAAGGCGACTGTAAGACCAAGGACACATTCTGCCACTACCATGCCAGTGTCTAGGATGGTAAGCTAACATTTGGTTTACCAAAGGACATCGTTGTGGAAGATCCTTGTATTCAATTACAAAATCTGACATACCACACAAAATGAGGGGTGAGATAATAACAAAGCAAATGAAAAGTAATAGAGGGAGAAATCGAGAGAAGGAGTAAGTAATGGCTTACGGCTTTTGAAAACAGGAAAGTGCAGAATGCTGAAGCTATCCAGATGAGCGACGAGGTTTGACTTCAGAGCGTATCTGAAGGGACTGCTAGTGCCTGGTGAGCCTGGTGACAGCCTTCCTGGGAAACCAGCCTAGGACACAGCATGGGAAGAAGCTTGTCCTAAACCATTAACATCCTTTTCCAGATTTAGGACATTGGTCGGCAGTTCTAAGCAGGTGACCACTCTCCACCTGGGATTCACAGTGTGGGTGGACACCTTCCCACAGAGTGGGCACAGGTATGCATGCCTCCCAAGAGGAAAGCAGACCTTAGCCTGTTTTCTGTAAAACGAGCTGCTGACGGTGCGGTAATGCTGCAAGTCAGAGCATCAAGGCGGCATTAGACTCAAGGAGTCTGAAGGAAATTCTGGAAGAAAGAGCCTGAAGAGGCAGCCCCTAGTGATTTAGGGATTTTCCCTTTGCCCTGGATTCTAGGGCATGCCCCAGATTCCTTATGCATTCTACATAGCTGTATTTCTGTAGCCACTGGATAAAACGCATGACAAGTTCAGTGGCCTCCAGGTTTTCTGAAGTGCAGAGTTTAGGGAGGAGTGATGCAATGCTAGACTATCCACTTCAGTTCCACCCTGGGTCTAATAAATTCATTTTTTATCGATCAGAATATTGATCAGAAACAATCCATTAAGAACACAGAGCAGGAGACATTTTGATGACCACTTATAAGGCCAGTTTTTCCAAAGTATTTAGGTACCTGGCAAGATTTTCACAACTATTTGTGCACAAATGCATGGGAGTATTTTGCTTCTGAAAATTCACTACCTGCCTATGTACATCTTTGGGCATGAAAATATGATGTTATGAGGTGGACAAATGAATGGGATTTAAAGTAAAACAGGTGAAAAACAGTGGTCAGATACTCAGCATGTACATGCTCTGAATGCCCACTGCAGGCTCACTTAATGGAAAAGCTCTTAATTCATACACTTAAATTAGATGCTGTGAATACCTGTGCTATGTTCTATGCCAATGAAATAATTATAAACATAGGAGATTAAAACAAGCCCTTATGAATGCTTAGTTACTTTAATTATAAAGAAAAAATAATTAAAATAGTAAAGATGTTTACTTTGTAGGCAATACTCTGTCAATTTTGCAACAACTTATGCAATATCTCACTGAAAATGTAATGTGAGTAATATGAATTTTTACTGTGCTCTTTCATTTAGTTATTAGTTCATTCTGTCCACTTGGTGTATTTTAACTGTTGCCAGGACAGGGATCATTCTCATGGTGCCACAAAACTGAGTAGTCACGTAATTAGTGCAGATACATGAACCATCAGAGAGGAAAAACATTTTTCCTTTCTGCAGAAGTAATTATTCACTGTAGCTTATTAACTGTCCTTTCTAGGCATAAATAATTATCTCTGCTAATAATGGAACGATTTCTTAGAACTACCCATTTTTTAAAGCACATAAGCTTACAGGAATGTTCATTTCCCCAAACTGCTTGAACACAAAGTCTTTCTTGCAAAAATTGTCTCCATGTGGTTGAATGGTCACCAGTGATTTGGCTCTCATCTTGCTTTCACCAATGTAAAAATAGTTAATAGACAATATTTTTTAAAAGTATTGCAATGTAAATCCTAGATGTTTCATGTACGTTTGCCAAACACTAATATTTTTATGGAGATGCTTACCAAAAAGAAGCACATAATCTTTGAAACCTCTGATTATTAGGTCTTTTATGTGCATATTACAGGCATGTATGTATCCCTAAAATCTTCTTACTGTCTGAGCACATCCTGGTGCTCAGCATAGCATAAATGTTTAGTTGATTGGATAAAACAGCATTTTGGTAGGCAGGTTTTCTTCTGGGAACCAAACTGTTTGTCTTTGAGGTCAGATGTGACCTCAGCGTTCCCAGCTGCAGGAACATGGAGGAGCAGGTCTCTGTCTGTACCCGTGGTTCGTACCGTGAACCCTCCCTAGGATCTTCCTCCGAGCACTGAAGCAAGTTCAGTTTCCCAGCATACAGGAAGACTTTTCTGTAATGGCACCGCACCACTGGATAACAGCTTCCAAAAAACAGGCTCAACGTTTTCATCTGCTTGAGGATATTTGAACCTACATAGCTTAGCTGCAAAGGGCATCTGCCAGTCAGCAGTCCATAGATATTTTGGGGTAACTCTCTCCTAGTATTTCCTTTTAAAGCTGCACCACTTTGGCTAGAAAACTGAATGTTCCTTGTATCCAAGAGGTGGAGAAAAGCGTTCTTCTAAAAGAACTGTGGAAGAACAAGGTCATGGTTTCTTACTACCTTGGCTGTTTGATATCTAGTATTCAGTGGACAAACCTCAAGTATCTTAACAATGGTCCTAGGGGACTAAATTCTGTACATCTGACTCTTTGCATACAGTAATTTTGCAATTGAATAGTAATATTTTCACATACACCCCCAAAATTGTTGCAGTTTGCTTTGCAATGGCTGAGGTTGCAAGCTATTTTTTCTTTTATGAGTTTCTTGGCAACCTTTGGAGCCTGTTTCTCTTGGCGCCCCCCTACCATATTACCCATTCTTCAGTATCATATTCTAAAAACTGTGTTTACAACATTTTGTGATTTTTTAAATATATTCATGTAGTTTTAAAATGTAAACATAGAAGAACATCCACGAGATGCTTGTAAATTTTATATCTGTATATATTTTTAATTTTGATAGGTTCAACTATTTTATTTAGAATTACCGTCACTATAGGACTTCAACTGACAAATATTTTAACTTGGCAAATGTTCAGATTTTTTATAAGTGAATCCATTATACTCTCCTAACATCTGCTTTTAATAATCCCAAATGTTTTTGGTTTGTTCTACTTTCACATAAAGTTTTTTGTTTGCTTTTTTTTAACTAAAGCACCATTACACAGAATGGTTGATTCTTATCTCATTGATGTTGCTGATAAAAATGGGCATTGATTTCAATGAGAATTAGACTATAAGACAAAGGAGAGTAAGTTTTAAAATATTTAGTTGTAAGACAAAATACTCTATGAAAGGTTAACTTAACACTGTGACAATAAATAGTAAAATCATTGGCCAAATAAGTTCTCACTTTATAAAATTCTTCTAAAATTGCATCATCTGAAGCATATAAGGAACAGAAAAAGTTAGGAAATTTGATTAGAAAGTCCTTCTGTCTTTCCTTTAAGCACAACAAATGTGCGACAATTTAGAAAACCTGTTTTGTAAATTCATCGGGAAGTGAGTTTCTCACTTGTCCAAAACATAAATGTAAGAGTTTCATCAACTCTTTTCCACAACACACCACTTTTCAGCTTTCACTGAAACAGAAAGCATACAAGAAAAGAGAGATTGGAAAAGCAAGTAAATACATTCAGGTAGGCCTACCAAATCTCATTCATTTCTTTCATTTCGGATGCATTTTCATACTTAAAGCATCTTCTTGTCAAAGGCATTTTAAATGAAATAGGTATTTTTAAAACCTGACTTGTTATTTTAAAAGGGAATCTCACTAACAGCAAAGGTCAAGCTACGATTTTGTATAAACCGAAATGTCATCTGGAAAATATATGACACAATTCTGCGCTATCTGACACTGCAGAATCTTTTGTTGGAGTACTATGTTTAGTTTTGGCATGACACGTCAAGAAAGATGCAGGCCACCTGGAAACAGTACAGGGGAGAGGAACAAGAAGGATCAAGAGTCTAGAAAATATGACCTACAGGAAAGATGAAAAGAACAGCCTGTTTATTTTTAAGGAGAGACCTGAAGCAAGAGAGAGTAACTGTTGTAACATAAGTTTCCTGCTACAAAGAGGCAGTAAAGAATCTGTTACTTTAGTCTGCTGAAGCAAAAAAACAAGAAAGAGCTAAAGTTGCAGCAGGAAAGATTTTAGTTAATACAAGATGTTTTGGTTAAGGAAGGTATTTAAAATGTTAGGAAGAGTTAAGCACCAGGAGGCTGTGGAAGGTGCCACCACTGCAGGTTCATAAGAACAGGCTACACAAGTATCTGCCAGGAATAATTCCAGTGTCGTTATTTCTGCCATGTGGCATATGGTTGGGATCTGATGGTTCTTAAGTCTCCACGGAGGTCCTGGAATGGGGGACAATCCTTCAACTTGTACCTTGACAGCTCAGTTCATGAAAAAAAAAAGAAGTTTAAAATAACGTAAAATTGGTTTAAAATAAGATAGCACTGGAAGTGGCCTTCTTTCAAAGAATATCAAATCCAAGTTCCTCCTCAAATATCATCTCAGAATAAGTTCGGTGTTCTGTTGGTTTGGCTGTTCTAAAACTTCTCTGGGCTTATGGTTTGAAATTGTTTTCTGCTTTTCAGCCTAAATTTAACTCAGGATGGGATGGGATGGGATGGGATGGGATGGGATGGGATGATATTGCTGTTGGGCTAACTTTTTCCTTTCTTTAGCTCTTCTTCCATTCTCAGGTTTCCCACAATGTAAATTCAGTTAGTGTAGTCAGATTCCCCACTTTCACATCAGCTATTTTAGTTTTTTCTTGTAAGAAAAACATAGCTTTAGTTGTTTCACTATCATTTTCCCTGCACTCCTTTTTCCTACACTTTCCAGCAAGTAATTGCTTCTGAATGAGATTACAGTTTCTTGCAAAAAAACTCCCAATTAAAGGCCTTTCACTGCATGCCTTTCCATTTAAGTACATCATTCTTGGTATCATTCTCAAAGCTATGAACCAGATAATTGTAATATATTCTATATCACTGATAGTAATGTATGAATCTTAGAATACAAAAGCTATAAATATTTTCAC
Source organism: Gavia stellata (assembly GCF_030936135.1). Lineage (NCBI taxonomy): Eukaryota > Metazoa > Chordata > Aves > Gaviiformes > Gaviidae > Gavia > Gavia stellata. Next base: position 2,597,961 of record NC_082601.1, on the reverse strand, counting down.
AGTTTTAATTCATTTATAAATAGAAGACAAATTAAAAGTTCAGGTGCTTAATATTTAAATTAATGCAAAAGAGATTCATGACCCATATATACTACTGTTATTTTTTAAAAATTCCTTCATCCTCAGTGGTTCGTCCATTAAGCTACTGGATTGTTTTTTCTCTCTGTCATTGCAAATAGTTTTACATTGCTGTGGGCTTCACACCACAGTTTGAGAACTACCAAGTTAGGTGTTCACTTCGAACGCTAGTCAAAACCATGGAATGACTTTCAAACAGTATTTCTTAATACATGTATGTATGGAAAGAGTTAAGGAAAGCCTCCCTTCCCCCCCCCAAAAAAAAAAAAAGATTTGTCTGGGATATATTTAAATGTGGCAAACTTGGAAGAAAACTTAAGAAAATACTGTCAGATGAATGTCTCAAAGTGCCCACGTACAGCTATGGAATATGTTCTTGTTGGTGAGAGGTTCTGCTAGCATTTGCAGATGAAAACCTTCCTTTCCAGCTCACTTGGGAGTCAGATGTATAGGACTGAATGTGTTACTTTATTGACACTGCAAGTTGCACAGACTTATGCCTAGGCTGAATCTGGAGCATATGTCTACTGTTAATGCAACACAATAGCAAAGATTAGGTTGTTGCCCCAGGTATCAAAATATTCACCATACCCGATGACTCTTCACTATAAAACATGTACTGAACCCTGTAGAGCTTTTGTTACTGTCCAACAAAGATGAAGTTTATTCATTTGAGGGATTGTTCAGAGGATATTATGATGGACTTCCAAATCCTGGCTTCAAGACTGGATGACCTGTCATGATCCCTTACAGCCTCATTTATTCTGTGATTCTATGATTCATAAGTCACTGTATTTCTTTGGACTTATAGTTCCTCCATATTGAATGAACATACTCATTCAAACATTAGATCTTGTATAAATCAAGAGAGATGCTGTCAGATACTGTCATTATTTAAACTGTTTGTTACTTTACATCCTTTATTTTATTAAGTTGCTTTTTCTAACTGAGGCCTTTCACATTAACAGTTAACTTCAGTAAAAAATATTTTTTTATTCATTATTGCATGAGTGTTTTTCTCAAGAATTTCAGCATGGTAGTCTATTACAAATTCTCTCCAATTTGGTATGCACTGCTTGCTTTTATGAGTTAGTCAATATTAACACATTTTTGTGATCTTGTGGGATTGGCACCCACCTACCACAGAACACAACGATTCCCTGTTGCTTAGACATCTGGCTCTGGTATAAGATCATTAGGCTATCAACTCACGTTGCAATATCATCAAGAGGAATTTGCATGGAGTGGCAGAGAGAAAAGGTGTCCTGTGCAGAGAAAGACATCCACATTGTACTTCTTTCAGAAGGAGAAATCTTAGCGTCAGTCCGAGACGATTCGCTTCATCTGAATCAGTAATTTGTCTTTTTAGGTTACCAGTGAATGATATTGCTGTTGAATTTTCACTTTCCTTTGGTTTCTATTCCTTCCCTCATGCCTCTTCATTGTTTCTAGGTTCCCAGAGTTACCATGAATATGTCACAACTCCCAGCCGGCAAAGTCTAAGTGCCAGTCTCCTTCAGCTACTGAGAAATGTATGCTCCAGAGCAAAGCACTCAGCACTGTCTCTTCCATTCACCACCACCCCAAAAGTTTATACTGCCATCTTCACAACTCATATCCCAAGTAACCTCAGATACATGTCTTGGATATTGATGTTTAGAAAGCAACAGACTTCTACCAATATGCTTTCACAGAATAATGTTGAATTAGGTCTCATTCAAAAAGCTTGCACTCTTACCTGTTGGGCATTAAAGTAGAAAACAAGTACAAATAAAGCACCAATCCTCAAATCTAGAAAGAAGAAACAGAGTAGAGCTCCTACCTCTATGCAGTGCAACAAGTCTCTGGAGTGCTTTCTTTTTTTTGCTGACAGAGGAGCTGTAACGTGCGGTGGGACAAGCAGTGGGATGATCAGTGTGGTAGAGACTGGTGAACAAACTGGCAGGCAGTATCCCTGGTCCCAGCATCTCGCTCTGTGGTAGCTCACTAGCATGGCAGGAAAGAGGACAATAAGCCACAAAGCCCTGAAAGTCCCAGGCTGGTCAGAGGGAGCCAGCGGGCTGTCAGCAGCTTTCTGGGATCCCTGAGTGGGAAGTCCCAGTGCCAGGCCTTGACATCAGAGTGCAAATGAGCTTTGTCAGGAGCGAGAAGATGTACATGCATTGCACACCTCCGGCTGCACACCGAAGGTTGAAACTCGAATGGGTAAGGCAAGGGTGTGCACAGCAAGAATGTACATGTAGGTGAACTTTATTGGAAGAATGGGTTTGCTTTCATCAGCGAGTGCTGAAGAGTGACAGGTCAAGACATTGGTAATTTGGTGGAAGGTGCCTTGCTACTCTGAGGCAGGGGAAAGGCACGCTCTCAACTCGGTTTCCCTACAGCTTTCCCCTTCAGCGTGTGCCCAAGTTGTAGGTGGGGGGAATACGTGCGTGTGTCTGTGTATACAATGTAGCTAGGCATTCATCACTTTAGGTTAAGACTGGAATGATGAAGAATATCTTCCTCATTGGTACAACAGTCATCTATGTAAAATGTTTTCGCGTAGGCACAGAGTCCTCCACCCTTTCCTTTTCATCTATTTTAATTTGATTGTGTTCATGGCCATGAGCACATCTTTTTCTATAGCTCCTGACTCAGAAGTTGCGAATGTTATCAGAACTGGAGAGCAGAGTCTTCCAGCGGCTGCTCAGGAGCGTGGAGCACCAGACCATTTTCCATACTCTCATCTTTCCCCCTTTCTCCTCTCCCACTCATCCACAAGGAGCAGCTGCAGTATTCACCCTCAGCCAGAAGGGAAGACAAGCAGACAGCTGTCACGCTATGAATCAGATTTTAAACTGTGGTTTGGAAGGGAAGATTTTAGCTGTATTTCCCACTTGCAGAACAAAGAGCATCTGTTTTTGACACTTGCAGTTTTATGCTGATCTGGGAGTTTGACTTGCAATTACAGATTCCATGTAGGGAAACTGAATTCAAATAGCCAATGCAAAATACTGTCCTTACATTTTTTCATTGATTAGGTTACTGTGAAATTAAATCCAAATTATATACGAAAGAACAGAATGTTCAAATGAGAATGAGAGGTAGTATGTGTGATTCTCTTCAGTCCTGTAAATAGTGTGACTAGAAACACTATGAGCAGATAGACTGGTTATTAGTTTTACTGTTTTATGGAATTTCAAGACAGTGATTGCTGAAGAATGAACAGACTTTGGCTTGAAAAGTGTTCATGTGTGCTGCAGTAGTGAGGGATAGAATGGTTTCTTGGACACACTGGGAATCAAGAGAGCCAAAAGTGAGTCACATGGACGACTGCAGACATCGCATTTAATTGTGTAATAATACTACAGCAAGCACAATTGGAGCAGGCTTGCTGACCTCACAGCTGAAAGCACTATTTAAGATCTGGCTACCAGATGTTCCAATAGGATCTAGCCAGCTGCTAGCAGAGGTTACCCTGAGTGTTTTAACAGGGAATATTTACAGCCTAATAGTTCGGAAGAGATGATTGCTCTAATTTTGTTTTCTGCCCTGCTGTGGGACAAGGCTCAAGCATGGGGATTCAAGGACGGAGTGCTGCATAACTCTATTTGGTTAGGTAAGAAATAATTTAATCATGAATGTTTTGCTGCAAAAGTCACTATGTTTGTGTAACAGTATAAAGATGAGCACCTAGCAATACAAAACTGAGCCATGCATTAATACTAGCAAAATCCTGCATTCAAACTGGTGATCATTTTATCCAAGTAGTGAGTGTGAGTTTTGTCCGTATGAGTTTACTATTTTTACTATTTCGCTGAAGTGCAGGAAAAAGTAGTTATGGAATATTTCACCTGAATGTATTTTCCTACAGCATGAGGTAAAGTGAAAACAGCGTTAAATAACAGTTGCTTCTAATGAAAGAAAACGAGTATGAAAAGAAACATTTGCCAAAGGAATGAATTACTTTCTGCATGAACATACTTCAAATGCCTGGGGTCCTACATATGAAACTAAATGATCTGGAAATAATAGCGATAATATTTCCTAGGTTTCTAGGAAAGTACAGAAATGTACATATTTTGGCCATTGGTTTGTTCACATCATTAAACAGTGGAAAGAAGATTTCAAAAGGGCTATAGAAAATGCTGTGGGAATAGTCTCTTATACCTCAAGTGGGTTTAAATAGCTCCTGGAGTTCTTTTATAGATCTTTATAATTATCCAATACAACAGAAAAACATATTCAGAATATAGTCACATAAAGGATGCCAAAACAAAAACATGCACCGAGTGCTCTGTTTTATGGACAAATACTTACAAACTCCTTTACGTTCTCTAGAATGTTGTGTATTTCTTTAAGGTTTTTAAGGAATTCCTGTATCCGGTACACGTTTCTGTTGTGCTCAGATGTTTCATGAGGGATTGGGGCCACGCTTTATTAGCTGGTGCAGCAACCACATGACTCCAGTCCCTTCTCAGAGGGCCATGTAAACTAACAGGAACATAAATGAGAAGGAGAAGTGATCTATATTGTTTTCCATTTGACCGCGAATTTTTAATGACTTGTCTTTCCTTCTAAACTTGGAACATGCCTGCTGTGTCCCATAGTTGCTGAAGGTGCTTAGGTGGGGGAGAGCTCCAAGGCAGGACAGCTTGGCAGCTTCATGCACCACCTCAGGTGGCTGCTATTCAAAAAAAGGATGACAGAGAAGAGGTTTGTGTGAGAAACAAGCAAAGCTTGTTTTCTTGGCTGGAATAACAGTAAGGAGACATAGAAGATAAGTAGGACTGAGGCTGTGTTAAGCCCTGATAGTAGGGACAGAGAAGTTGTATTCGATACAGGCTGTGATGGGTTTTCTCATACAGAAGGGATGTGGTCAGAGCAATGAGCAAAGGGGCTTGCTGCGTCAGGCCCTGGTTTTTCTGTAGCCTGTACAGGCTGTCCCTGCACAAGTGAACAGCACATGGCCATGCACAGGTCCTGTCTGTGGTTTAACCATTTTCACGTGCCCTGGCACAGTTTTGTCTTCAGACAGCCAGTGGTCTTCTAAAGTGTGTGGCACCAGGGAGAACCAGACCATGGACTGTCCCTGGATGCGACCACCCTGATGACAGGGAAGAGAGCTCAGGCACACACCATGCCACTTGCACTCATGGCCAGAGAACGGGTTCTGGGTGTTTTATTTGCAAATATTGGCACATCCACATGACTGCTGCAACCAGCCACCCTGGTGTAGCCTTTAGGGGCTTCTACTACATAAATGTAAATTTGTGATAACAGTGATCATTTAAGCAGTTTTATGAATTGAAGTCAATTTGAAGAAAAAATTTTCTAATTCTTTGAAATGAAGAAACAGAGTGTTAACTGGAATGCATAATAAAATTGTGTTTTGCTACACTTTTAGCATTTACCATGAGAGTAAATAAAAATAAACCATGGGGTAAAAACTGATGACTTGCTCTAAATAAACAAACGCACGCAAAATCTGGAAGCACAGTGTGCAATTTTGAAATAACCACTCTGCTTTCTTATCTCCAGGACTCTGTTGAAGCTCCTTTAGAAATGCACCATCTAGTGTAACTACAGCAATGAAGTTATTGAAACAAGCCTCAAAATGCAGTTAATTGAATTACTAGTGAAATTCAATGACATTATATATAAATGAAGAAAAAACTGACAAAATCACAGCCATCCAATTTATGCATCTTTGTATTTAAAAAAAAAAGTGTAACTTGAACAGTAAAACAAGTAACCCCAATCTCATACTCACTATGCACGAGCCTTAAAGCAAGACCCCCTCCCCTGAATAAAACCTAGGAATGTGCAGTGACATCTGAGCTTTGCTTATCTCCTCTTCTGATAAAACACTTTCAAGACCAAATTGAAAATGAAGGGAGTTTTCCATTTTACCTTTCCTCCTCAACAAATCATTAGCACAAATATAAAATCTTGAATTACTGGCAGTCTAGAAATGCTCACGTCTTTTACCATTTTTCTTGTTACAAAACATCTTTTGTTTCCTCGGTAAGCAGGCAGTCTTGCTGCAGCTGACCGTTATCACCTGCCTGTTAATGTCTTTCTTGTGTGAATGGAATTTTATTGTTGCTCATTTTTGACAACAAGCACATTATAACCAAAGGCTTATTGTAAACTGATGAGAGGATTGGAGCAGTCTTGCCCAAATATGCCCATACACTTATTTGAGTGCCAGTTCTTAGTGCCACAATGTAGGTTTCCCAGGAGAGCTGCTGGACCCTCTGTGTTCAGAATTTCATCCTCGTTCACACACTGTGTGTCAGTGCAGTTTAGGGGCCATACCTACCCCATTTGGTGGAGTACTCTGAGTATGACCGTGCGCAGTAGCAGAGGCCCGTGCCAGTAACTCTGCATGGCCATCTGCTGCTTAAAAGTTAAATATTTCTTTTTATTTAGCATTTAGTATTTCTGTCATGCATATTGAGGGTACTTTATTAGGCCAAATTTCATGCTTGTTGTGTTTGTGCAGAAGAGATTGGCTACATTTTACCCTCTCCTACTGCTGTGGGTGAGTAGAGGGTCACTGTCCTTGCAGGATCCTGCTGTCTCTGGACTCAAGGAGAGATTTTAAGAAACGTGAGTTGGAAGAAACATGTCCTCTCAGCCATGTAACCCATGACCTTTTGAATAAGAACCAAAGAAGAAAAGTGGGTGGAGAAATCCCTAAGAGAACAGTCCCAATATATAGGTTTTCAGGCAAAGATAGACAGAATTTTGCTAAACGTTCTCCCTGTTGTCCAGGAGGAGGAGATTTCAGGCAGGTCAGATAAAGAAAGCAGCCTTCAAGCAGAATCCCCTGTCAGAGAAGATGCCCATCTGAGGCCGGGACGCGTCCTGCTCGGTAGTGCTGGCCCCGTGGTGTATGAACAGCACGCATTTACAGTGGTAGGCGTGCGCTTGTGCTTGCAAGTAAAAACAAAATTTCATGTGGGTTTATCTACACGGCCATGATATCGCCTCCGTAAAGACTAATAGTAATTCGTGCGTGTGTGTGTGTGTTCATGTATGTCTGTGAATATGTGTATATATGTATAGACATATACAGATACAAAAATATGTAAATGTATATTAATAGTTTATAAGTACAATGCTTTGACCTAGGTCTGGTTTTGCTGATGCAGTTGATCTTTCTGCACAGTCCCTAAGGTAACTAAGAGGGAGGGGAAAAAATGCCAGTGAAAGATCTGATCAGTTAATTAGGATATACTTTTAGGGAATACCGTATCATTAAACTGTGACATACCGAGCCAGCGTCAAATCTCCAAGCTTGGTGGAGTACATGTGTGTGGTCTATCTTTCCAAAGGCTACTTTTGTCATGTTACAAAGGAGTAACAGATTGGTGGTTGCTCTCAGCAGGGTAACGCCAAGATATTGCATGAAGACTCAGTGGTGCTGCTGTTGGTAGAGCAGCCCTTGCAGAAATTGTGAAGAGCAGATCTTTCCAGCAATATTCTGGAAAACATGATGCCTGTCCACAGTGACATCTTAGCATCAATAAGCAGGGTTAGATACCTTTTGAGGGGTAAGATTTGAAAACAATATTGCCAGGTGAAAAAATCAGGGGAACAACTAAAAATGGGAAGTTTTTGCTGTCAGCTCCAAGAGTGATGAGTCCGAGCAGCAGTGATTCCCCCTGAATCCCTGGTGGTACATCCAGCAGCAGTTCCAGGGAAGGAACAGGGTGGGTCTTGCAAAAGTGGCTGTCAGAGCAATGGGGGCTTTTACCAGGAAGCATCAGACAATAAGCTTGAAGACTGCTCTTGCTTTGGCTGTGCCTGGTCACCTTTGCAAAGGTGACAAACCTTAGAATTCAGCTGTCCCTTACTCTTTGACTCGGTGTAGGTGAGGCAGCTCAGCTAATCCCAAGGACTACAGTCTGTGTTTTTCAATTCACCTTTCAGTTCACTTCCTCGTGAGCTGCAGGGATCAATAATGTCAATTCCAGGCTGTCCCCTGAGTGTGCAGTGAGGCTAAATGGTGTGATGTTTTCTGTAGTACTCAGTTTTTCAATTCATGCACACTGAATCCAATACAATCATACTGTAAAGAAGCAGTGAGTGGATTTATCAGGTTAGACATGATAGACTACTGAGTGAATGAAAAGTAATACTTCCCATGAATAAATTTTTAATTAAAATAGATTTTTTTTAATATAGCATACCATTATTCCACAGCTGTTAGTTGTTGTGACTCTTCTTTGCAATGGAACTGGCTCCTTCGGAAAGATTTTTCCACAGAATGTATGTTACCCCGTGCCCATGCCAGTGATATTCCCAAGCGATGTTACAGAAAGCAGCTCTCAGTCTTCTGAGACTATTGTCAGCAATATCATTTACTTCACCGGGCATGAGGCCAGTGACTGTGGGTCCAAAAACTACATTGGCAAACGTCATTCTGTATCTAATAAGGGATCTCACCATTGCTAACCACAATTCAGCGGTGACCATGTTTTTTGAAAAAATACCCCAGCCTAGCCAAAACTACTGACTCTAAGTATGTCCCTAGAAAAGACATTCTTTTTTTCCCATGGTACAAAGAACTACTGTAAAACATGCTTCCTGTTTTGCGTCTTTTTTCAGTCTTGTTGAGTAGAGATAGCTACCGACAGCCATTTCTCTCAGATTATACTAAATATAAGAAAGATCTAAACAAAACGCCGTTCAGATTAGATATGCAGATTGGTTCTGAGACAGATTTCCGTACATATGGCATCAGACAAGTGCAACATGAAAAGATTATAAAACTTGTAGTAGTATTGACAGTTTCTAGGATTCCCTGGAAAGCTGCTTTATATTGTACTTGCAACAGCAAAGAAAAAAATAATTAAGAAAGTGTATTAATTTTCTGTGCAGCAAAAATGTCAGCCAGCAATTGTTCTGGTTCTGCCCTTTGTGACACAAGCTCAGATATTTTTACTTCACATTATTATTCCCTTCAATTTCTGCCTCTCCTCTATCCAAGTAGCTCTGATTTAACTTCTCTGGAGAGTCAAAACAAAGCTCTGATTCATCTTACAAATGCACTTAAAGTTACATCCAAAAGTATGCTGTGATAGTAATCCAGAAGGAGCTTCCCCTGAGTCAGGATAGACGGAACTAGTGATGCCGACACCAGCCGATCGTTCCCATAACTACTGCCTTCTGAGTAGTCCTAGGGGAGTCCTTCCCTGCATTTGTTGATTTTCTGTTGTTCAAAAACTCACCAAGCTCTGACTAGCTCTGTTGTTTAAAACTTCTCCCAAACAAAAACACACCTTTGGGTTGCAAAAACATGCCTTTGGGTTGGGAGGGACATATTTTCCTGACCCTTTCCAAGTGGCACAGCTGCTAGCTGAACATTTTGTTTCTCTTCTCACCTGGACAGTAGCCTGAAGTGCAGGTCCTGGGGAAACTGCTGGAGGCGGTGAGGGCACCCCAGAAGGTGGGCCAGCTGGGACGCCATACTGAGATCACTTATTGCTTTGGTCCCACAGAACGAGCAGCGGGAGTGTATCACAGGGAGTCACGCTCTGGGAAGTACCAGCTCACCTATGCGGAAGCAAAAGCAGTCTGTGAATACGAGGGAGGACATCTAGCCACGTATCAGCAGCTGGAGGCGGCAAGAAAAATAGGTTTGAAAAAAATCATAGCTGTTTGCTTTTCACATCGCTCATTCATAACATTGCCAGTCTTGTATTTTCATGAACATTATGAACTCTGGGACTGAGAGACTTGTAAACTCCTTGGATTTTTGCCCAAGTCACGCGCAATTTCCCCCCTCAGTAACAGAGCATGACTGCGCTACCTACAGAGCTGTCAGGGATAACACCTGCACGCAGTGCTACGCATTCCCCCGAGCTCTGCGCGCAGAACAGTCCCGGAACCAGCAACACCCAGCGGACAGCCATCTGGCTGAGCTGGGAAGCAACGGTACCTCCCCAGCTACAGAACCTGGGTGCTGCTGGGGCCTGCAGAGGAAGGCGTTCATCCCCAGGGAGCTTCTATAGTAAATGTGCATTGCTGCTTTTTGTATCGCCAGTCAGGGTGTTTTCATAATGTTTATTCCTGCCATATTTGCTCCGAGAGAGTGAGTGGTGTGTTTGGAGTGGAAAGTGGAGCTGAGTGAGAGCTCTACTGTATTTCTATTTGATTCCTAATAAGAAATTATTAATTCATTCAGAGCATTAGGAAAACAATGAAAAAAAGCCTCCGCTTGAGAAATTTGCAGGCTACGCCGTTGAGTCAGAAGCTGGCTCTCAGCACCAGCACACATGTAAAAAGGGTACTTTTGTCTCTTCTGAGTAGCTCATAGTCCTAGGATGCCACAAATATGTTCCAGTTCGTCTGGGTGAAAACATTGAGTTGGTCTCTACCAGACAGTGAATAACATTGCATTCTTTGGCTATTGTTTTTAAGTTCTCAGCCACAAAATGCATTAACAGGATCTTTTTGTTTAGCAAGAAATACTTGAGGTGTTTCAGGTATTTAAATTTAAATTGAAAGTACTCTAAGTAAATACTTTGTTTTCTTAGCTGTCTTTTGTATGTAGTATTTTATTCACTCTCAGAACTTAATGCTGCAAACTCTTGAGAGATGATTGAGTAAATTTGTATGATTTCAAAAGGGAAACAAAGAACACACATAACTCATCCAATATATAATTTGGTTACAAATGCTGGGACAGCTCTTAAAACTCACTACCTGGGAAACTATATCATCCATCTGCATTTGATTTTTGTTTTCAAATGAAGAACCAATAATCATATTGTGGAGAACACAATGCAATTTTATATTCTGTGTTTAAAATTATCCTCTCAAAGTACTGTTCTTCCCTGTAGTTCAATTTCTATTAGGCCAATTACACCCAAGTCATTGATCAGCTTGAGTAAGACTTCACTCGTTTGAATAAAAAGCAGTGTTTCTTGCCTAGGATTGATTTCTCACATCCGTGTCTCATTTTCTCCCTGTTGCAGGTTTCCATGTGTGTGCTGCTGGCTGGATGGCAAAGGGCAGAGTTGGTTATCCCATAGTAAAAGCTGGAGCCAACTGTGGCTTTGGAAAAACTGGTATCGTTGATTACGGGATTCGCCTCAACAGAAGCGAGAGATGGGATGCTTACTGCTACAACCCTAACGGTGTGTTTAAAAACAACTCGTTGCTCTCCAGGTCTAAGATTATGACTACATGCCACGCTATCTGGCTGCACAAAGTCAGCCAGGCTCTGCATGAGTTAGCTTCAATACCATAAATACAAATTTATTTGCAGCCTTGCACCAAGCCCCCTCGGCTGTTACCTATAGCTGCTGTTACCTATAGCTGCTCAGAGCTCAGTGTCTCTGCACTGCATTGTACCATATATAACTGGGCCTAAGCAAAGACCTTTCAGAAACTAAAAATGTAATGTTATGCTGTTGTTGATTAAAAAGGTAAGTAATATTTCCAATGTGATGTGCAAATATCTTGTTTTGTATAAGACTGTTTACATTTAGCCTACAATTTCATTTAAATAACTAATCTGAGGTGTTCAACATGGGAACCATTTTCCCGATATTTTGCCTGTAAACAGGCTAAATTTAGTGTTAACCTTATTCTTTCTTGTGCCTGAGATAGAACAACTTTTGAGAATGTATGCCGTGTCTGGGACTGAAACACCTGACAGATCCAGCTTCCAGCAGTGTCTTGTGTGTGTGTACGCACATGCATGTGTAACTAGATGGAGAAAAGTGGATCTCCAAAGCAGATCTGGAGACGTGGTTCAAACATGAACGACAAGACTTCACCAGATACGGGACATCTCTCCGTACCCCTCCATTCACTACACTGCAGATGACTGAAATATTGACATGGCCGCTGTTTCAGTTTAGCTTGGTGTCACTTGATATAGCAGGGAAGACAGAAAAAGTAGGCACCAATTAGAAAAGCAAAGCTTAACTTTGTGCACCACTTGGCTCTCCTACTACTCCAAGTGTACTACCCTGCCTGGCAGAGCCAGAACTTGGAGTTGTCCATGACGTCTGTACAGCTGTGCACATTTTGTTTGTGCTCACAGGGCTTGAGCTTGTTTATGTTAGCGGGGCAGTTGTTCATCAAATAGCTCTGTGGGGTGGGGGACATTCACAGATGTTCAGCATACAAAGAGAACTGCAAGAGTGACTACTGCATTCATTATTACCACATGTAAACTGTCAGCCCTACTTTCTCTGTTGTCAGCCATCTCCTCAGGGCTGAGAGGTAGTTACTTTCCAAATGCACTGTTTGGTTAGAGGACAAAAGGAAACCAGAACTGCCAACGCTCAGCAGACGCCTTGAGTCTCCCCCATTAAAAGGGTATGCATTCACGCTTGATGGACAGTCTGCTACAAAGCCTGGCAAGGGTTGTCTGTTTGCAGGTGGGAGACAAGTAGCCTGGGGGAACAAGGACAAATCTCTGATTGAACTGAGCCTATGCTCTTCTCTGGGATGCTAAAGATGTCAAGAGGAACTTGGGGAACTGTTTGCATATTTGAAATGTACATCCAACCTAGCAATAATCTGGAGCTGAAAAGTACAAGACATGTGGACAATGTACAGACTGAGAGGGTTAATCACGCTATCCAGCTTAAGGCTCCTAACTCCTGAACCACCCTTAGAAAGCACCTCCCTCTCCCTCAGGTCTAAACTTGGGGAATTATGACAAATCCTAAAATCAGGCAGTGTGAAGTCCCCCAACTGGTTGGTGCCACTGCCAGGGAGCTGGTACAATTCAAATGGCCACTGAATCAAACCGGAGTGAGTGTTTTTCGTCCCAAAGGAGACATTCCAAAGGGAGTGAAGAGCTGCAGCAATAACAGGAATACAATGCAATGTATGTGATCACTAGCCTTTATAAGGTTTTTTTTAGAAGACACACTTTCAAGAGGTTTTTGAAGAAGAAAGAATGAAACTGAACACCAGGGTGACTTGCAAGTACAGCTGCAAAGCTTACAGTTTGACATTGCCAGAAACCCCATATGCCTTTTATACAAAACACTTAGCTCTGGTCCAAACTCCACTGAAGTCAGTGAAAGCTTTTCCTCTGAATTCAGTGAGTTTTGGATCATGCCTCTTGTTTCCAAACTATCTGCTTCCCAAAGCTAGGAATGACTGACATTTCTCGTGAATGCTGAGTGCTTAAATATATGAAAAGTGCTATCACGCTGAGTGTTCCTATGTGATTTTCTACAGATCTGCTGAGTCAAAGTGCACAAAGATTTGAACCATAGCCGTATCCAGAATGAATACTTAAACTCTGATGTTTTTATTTTTCTCTTAGGAAAAGAATGTGGTGGAGTCTTCACAGATTCAAAACATGTTTTTAAGTCACCAGGCTACCCAAATGAGTATGAAAATGAGCAAATTTGCTACTGGCATATTAGAGTAAAGTATGGACAACGTATTCATCTACAGTTTCTAGAGTTTGATGTTGAAGACGATACTGCTTGTATGGCTGATTTCTTGGAAATCTATGATAGCTATGATGATATCAATGGCTTTGTGGGCAGGTAAAGCAATTCCAGCTTTAATATGCAAATTATCAAATTATTTAATTTTTTCCCCCAGAAGGTTACTTCAGAAGAATACTGTATTACTTTATCCAATTAGCACGTCTGATATGCCCATAAGCAATAGTACCTGACTTATCTTTCCTGGCAATTTACTGCCATTAACACAGGGCTGTAAAGAGCTTCAGTAAATTGCGCTTTGCCCTTTTCTGCTTTGTTAAATTACATGAAAGAAAGCTGCAAGACTTTTTTGTTAGCTGCTTATTTTAATTCTCTATTATTTTACAGGAAGAACTCCGAGCAATCTCAAACAGTATTTTGTATTTGCTTTAATTGAAAGGAGGGAGGTGGGGTGTTAAACTGTTAGCAAGAACATATTTAATTTAAGTTACTATTGGCTACAGAAGAAAAATATTTTCTAACAAAATCAGAACAGAACAAGTGTTCTATATAATCTCTCTTACTAAATTTAGTTTCCCTCTTTGCTTAATTCTTGCTTTCTTTTCTTCGATGTCACATTTTTGCTTGTGCTTTAGCCGTCATATTTTGGTATGAAGTACCTCAATTTTCCAGAACAAAAAAGAAACCAGAAAACGTAACAAAAACCACTTCCCAATTCCTGCCATTTTTCACGTCCTCTCTACAAATCATGTGTAGCAAAGCAAGGATATAGCCCATTTGTTTTGCCTTTACAGATAATTTTAAATGATTTTCTTGACAATGTTCTTCCTTTCTTAGCCTTGGGCCATTGTTCTTATCCTTAATGCCGTGTTAAATTGCTCTTTTTCTTGTTTTGCATCATTTACTTCCTGCATATATTGAAAAATGTTTCCTGCATTTTTCCCTCCCCTAAGCCTTACTATAAGATAATGACAAAAATCCTTTAGGCAACTGCTTTAACATATAGAGGAGAATTACAAACACTGAATACCTATAACCAGTTTAGCCCCATCAGCCACAGCTCAAACGGAGAGTACAGCCTGAGAGCCACCGGTCAGTGTAGGTCCCCGTATAGCGGGGGTATGGCATATTTGCTGTGTCCTTCAGTCATGACCATTTATATTTTTTTTCCAGGTTTTGTGGAGATGAGTTGCCAGATGATATCATTAGCACAGGTAATATATGTGCACTCTTTATGGTAAAAAAAACCCACAAAACAGACAAAATCATCTTTTGTCCCTACTTTCTAATAATACATGGTAAAGATGTCCAAAGACACAGACATAATCTGTGCTTCACAGCCAGCATGTCATAACCTGCTATTCAAAACAGCCAGGATGCTCTTTCATCAATGCAGTTACTTCTAAACAAACGTAAAAGAAAAAAATCTCCAGTTAGAAGATAAGCAGGGTGCATCCTGCTGGCCTTAGAGAGGTAGTACACCTACGCACCTTAAGGAGTTTTCACACAGGCACCTTTATGCAGCAGATCTGTGAGCAGTAACTGAGCCCTGCCTATGCACACAGTCTTCATGCACCACTTTTGCTCATTTCAAGAGCAAGGATTGCAAGAACAGTTCCAAAGTCGGTTATAGACATTATTCCGTGTGTATGTTTAAACAGCAGGTCAGGGTCTGGTTACATGTAAATCAAAGCCGCTTGTACCTCTCTTTGCTCAAGCGTCACAAAGTCGCTGTAGCACAGATGTCACGCGGGCTACCTGTGCAAGGAAGTAGCCATGTTCCCTGGGGTAGTCCACGGATAGTCTGTGCAGAAACTCACGTTACCACACTCCAGCCCCACAGCTGTAATCAGCAGAAAGAGAAGAGAAAAGTTGAATTGTGCCATCCCCGATCTCCCAGTTTACATGGGCCTGGTGGAGATGAACAGATGACACTCGTGGGAGAATGATGTAGCAACCTTG